>NC_051069.1:84252409-84432409 GCF_004664715.2 Peromyscus leucopus
ACCTTATGAACAAAACTATCTAGAGCTCTCCAAAAATATTTTCCAATAAAATGAATGTTTTAAGAGGAAAAACTTCCTGCCAATCTAACTCTTCACCGTTTCTGTGCCCACAGTATTATTAAGAGGCAATTTACCAAAGAAGAGAATAAAAGAGAATATAGAAAACAATTTGCTTTTACAGAAAGTTGCAAAAAGTATGTGCTTTTACATACATGCACACACAACGAACAGGCTCTTCCAGACACAGGAGTAATGAACAGAAATAGGATGATCAAAGCTGGCACAACCTCACATCTCATGTGACCCTACACAGTAGCAAAGTTCCCAGCAACTGACAGTATATAATCATTTTATAACCAATAAACATGGGTGCAGCACAAAGACCTCTTTCTGTTTCTCCAGTTTTAGCATCACCCACAGTAAAATGTTCATCCCAACCCCTAGGACATCAGGAGCCTTTGAATGTTAAAACAGTGATAGGTGACGGCTGGAAGCCACTGGCCCTTCTTCAGACCCAGATTAAATGCCTCGAAACACCCAGAACTCGGGGGAATTCCAATCTGCCTTCCATCTCAAGATTCTCAGGAGAGGGGTGGTGGTTCATCAAGAGGAAAAGAACACACTTCCTCACAGGCAACTCAGTAGATCACCTGTGGGTAAATCTCGGGCCTCACAACAAGGGGCTATAAATTACCTTTCCCTGAACTGACACCTTCCCTGAGCTATCTGTGCCCACCCCAACTACTGACTCAGCACTCTCCATCTCCCCCAATGTGTATGGGTGGGTGTTTTGCCTGCATGTATGTCTGCTCTGTGTACCACATGAGTTGTGTGCCTGTTGCCAGAGGAGGCCAGAAGAAGGCATTAGATCCCCTGGAACTGGAATTACAGACAGTTGTGAGCTGCCATGTGGGTGCTGGGAATTGAACCCCGGTCCTCTAGAAGAGCAGCCAGTGCTTTCAACCTCTGAGCCATCTCTCCAGCCCTTCAATCTTGGGGATGCATGGAAACACTCTTTATGTAAAGATTCTCCCTCGGTGTTTATGAACACAATCCTTAGGCCTGAAACTAAGGCCTGCACATAATTCAGAAGCTTCAAGAAAAGGACTGTCAGGAAAGAAGGATCTTTACCAAACCTGATCACCCAGAGGTTCTTATATACATGCATATCTTCCCTGCAACTCCAGGGGCACTGTATAGATCACCACCCTCACCCTGCACTACTCAAAAGAAAGCCAGGGCCAATCAGAAATTCTTTTAATGTCCCATCCAGAAAAAAGACTGCTGTCTCTTGTCTCTAGGAACGCTTCAAAGCAAAAGTGATAAAAGACTATTTAAACAAAAATAAATCACAGAAAGATCCATTACTATTGTTTGGCTTCCTCAAACTAAAGTCTTGCTCATGGAATACTGAAAGTCATAGCCTTTGGCCACTCTAAGCACCTGTTAGAGCACCCACAGATAGAGACATGTGATTGAACTCTCAGGGCCTGAAGTCAGGCCGTCCTGGGGTCAAATCTCAGCTCAATCACATGTTGACTGTGTGGCCTCACACAGATAGTTTTTAACACTCTAAGTTTCAGTTTTCTCATATGTAAAATGAGGGTAATAATTGCATCTACCTCATAGGATGCTTTGTAAAGGTTAAATGTTGTCTGGTGTTTAGAAAGCACTATAAAACTAAATACTAATACAGCATTAGTATTATCTTAAGAAGCTACATAATACAGTCATCTTAGATCTTAAATAAGGCCATGGTAAATTCTAACTTACCATGTAAAATTATATTTACTATCTGGGCATGTTTAAATACATGGAACATCAATTCAAACATACTGAATGATCTGCCATTATCTAATAAAGTTTCTTTTGTTTTGTTTTGTTTTGTTTTGTTTAGGGGACAGGGTTTCCTCTGTGGAGCCCTAGTTGATGTAGAACTCGCTCAGTACACCAGGCTGGCCTCGAACTCAGAGATCCACCTGCCTCTGCCTCCGAGTGCTGGGACTAAAGGTGTACGCCACCATTGCTCAGCTAAGAAGCTTTTAATTTTTAAAGAAACCATATTAGAGTTGGGCGATGGTTCTTAGCACTGGGGAGGCAGAGGCAGGTGGATGTCTGTGAGTTCGAGGCCAGCCTGGTCTACAAAGTGAGTTCCAGGACAGCCAGGGCTGTCACACAGAGAATCCTGTCTTGATTAAAAAAAAAAAAGTTGAAAGGTTTCTCCTCCCTACCCCCAGTAGGGTTTCGCCAAAGCTGGCCTCTGGCCTCTACTTCCTAAATGCTGGGATTACAGGATTATAGCACCACGCCCAGTTTATGGAGTGAGGGGATCAAACCCTAAACCTCCTGCATGCTAGGTAAGTGCTCTGACAACTGGCCCATCTCCTCAGCCTCATAACCTTTCTTGACTAGGCCAACCCTTCATTCCCCCGCTGCTAACCACCAAACGCTCTGCTGGCCTGTCCCTCAACAGGTGTCTCTCTCTCTCTCTGCCATTTTTATGAGAACAGCTATCGATGCCTGTCAGAAATGAAGGTGATGGATCGTACCATGAATGTCAAGGGCGAGAATGTTCCCTCCAATGGTTTCCTCAGTGCTGTGTGTGTGTGTGTGTGTGTGTGTGTGTGTGTGTGTGTGTGTGTGGCTACACAGAAAGATTGTGCTTTGATTTGCAAAATAGCCATTTGCAACATCTGTCCCAAGGTAGCAAGGACATTCCAAACACTTCTCCAGCTATAATTTAGGTTTAGCATCATTGCTATCTGTCTTATTTTTCTAGGGAGAGTCTGATCACACTTTTTCATATTCTCTCTCACCCTGACCCATATTGCTAGGTCAAAAGGACTACTCCAGTATTCCTCTCTGAGACCATGGTCCTGGCACAGTCGAGGACTCTAAGAGTAGAGTACCCCACTGTCCAAAGGCTCTGGGCTAACCTGCTTTTGGCTAACCTGCTTTTCTTTCTCCTTAAGTAAGCTAAGCTAGCAATGGCCTTTCTAGACTGTTCCCAACTGCCACATGTACAAGCTTCCAGGTCCCAAGCCTCACCCACCACCCCCAACCCCAACTCACAATCCGTACATCTGATTATGGATTGGCCAGTGATTCTGTGTCTCTCATTTTTTCCAATGACACAAAGAGTCTCTCCTTCATACAGTGAGGTCAGGGCCTAGACAAAGCACTATTGTGTAGTTTATCAGCCCAACTACCCACCTTCCTCATGCCAAAGCACTATTTATCCATGCAGCAAGTGTTGAGTACGTCATGCAAAGCAGTAGCACCCTTGTGAGGATGGAGTGTAATGACTGCCCTTCAGAGTTCATCTTCTGGAATGAGAAGTATGACTACTACACACAGTAAGACAGAAAAGAAACAATGTTCTGATGGGAAGTACCTGTAAGATCTTAAAAAGATATTATAAACCCACTGGCAACACCCCAATCTTGAAAGGGGAATTTTCAACACCTCTCCCCTCTCTCCGCCTAATCTATTTACCACATTTTTAGTTTACATAATTTCTTTTTATTTGTTTTTTTTTGTTGTTGTTGTTGTTATTTTGTTTTGAAACAGGCTTGAAACTCACTATGTAGACCAGATGGACCTCAACTGGCAGAGATCTCTCTGCCTCTGTTTACTGGGTACTGGGGTTACAGGCGGGCATCACACATGGCCTTTACACCATTTTTTAAAAAAATATTTCATGTGCATGAGTGTTTCAACTGCAGGTATGTCTGTGCACCAAGTGCATGCTGGGTGCCAGAGGAAGTCAAAAGAAATCATTGGATCCTTTAGAATTGGAGTTACAGATGTTTGTGAGCCAACACATGGGTTCTGGGTATCAAACTCAGGACCTCTGGAAGAGCAGCCAGAGCTCTTAACCACTGAGCCTTCTCTCCAGCCCTGCCATTTCTTAAATCTGTGTTCTCCACTCGGCATTTATGGTTAATCCAAGTCCTAGCAAACACTCCTCTCTTGTGTTTTCACCCCATCTCCAACGTTCCCAAATAATCTGTGATTTCTAGATTCATAAACCTCTCCCAACTTGCTTTTTGTCTTGGCTGATCTCTCATACTGCTTTAAGGTGACCTCTCTATCACAAAACATCCACACCAAATCCCCTCAAATGTCCCTCCTCCCTCAAGTGTCCCTCCTCCCCACAAACAGCAGCTGGAAGGAGTCTGAACTTAGTACTGGGTGGGATCTTTAAGTCATGCACTTTCCAGAGTTTACACACTTAACAACTTTCCGGTCAGAAAACAGGACTATGTTCTAAACTATGACTCAAGAAGCTGTATCCACAGGGGAGAACAGCAGCACAGACAGAAGCCATACAATACCATGGGTTCTGAAAGAGAGCTAGTCGTGGCTGCCACTAGCAAAGAAAACTACCAAGAAGAGGCTATGCCTGAGCAATGAGTTCACACGGGAAGGAAAGCCAGCAAGCAAAGAAAGGCCACAGGAGTTGGTTTCCAAGACCAGCAAACCCATAAGCGAGGCTTGAGTGGTGGGTCTTTGTGAAAGGGTACATGAGGTAAGAGCAAAGTACAAACAACTAACTTCCTGCCTGCCTCAATCAGACTGAGAAGGTGGAAGAGAAGGCAAGCTTTAATCATCTCATCAGCAGCAAGGAGAGCATCAGAGAGGCCCAGTAAAAAGATCTTTGAAATCAGAAAACCTGGTGCCCAGGCCCAGCTTTGCCCAGAGGGGCTTGGGCGGGCATAGCGAGTCATCCAACCTCCCTGGTCTCAGCTTTCTCATTTGTAAACTGAAGCAGTTGAACTGGCTGACCTCAAAGGTCCCTCAGTACCAAACTAGACCAACTGTATATTATTTCTGCCATTAGAAGACTCATCATGGCCAAAAAAGGAGGGGAGAGGGGTCCCCTCCAGTCTCTTTCTACGGTTTTTTCTTCCTCATCTTCAACTTTGTTTCCTAAACTACTACAATGTTGTGCCTCCCACATCACAAATTTAACACTTTCCTATAGAATTTCACTAACGAATTAAGTTTAAAGAGGAGTTGATTACAAGAGGTGGGGGTGTAATTAAACGCCCTTGCTTCACCTTTGTGGGACCAAAATTCATCCTGAAATTCTAGTTATGATTTTACAGTTTTGTCCATTCGTTGCTCGCCCCATCTATACACAACTTTAAGGTAAAATACTGTCCATGTAAGCCATAAAATGTAAAAAAACAAGAAGAGCTATTTCCTTCTTTTCAATACTACCCACTAAAGCCTGGGATGCGGGTAATAATGTTAAAAACAGGGTTTTGTGTTTTGTTTTGTTTAATTTGTAGAGCATGTACTTGACAGTGCAGCTTGCTGAACCGCACAGAATTCTTGGCACTGACTTCCACTGAAGACATTTCTTACGCTGCATCCAGAGGCCCCAGAACTCCGGGAAAGGCACCAAATCCACCAAACACGGATGCAATTTCAGTCTGCCCCTATTTGATCCTATGCACCAGGGGCAGAACGGAGCAGTCACACAACTTGAGAGAAACACAATGGTTCCGAAAGCCTCATCGACAGTCACGCCAAGTTTAAAACAGAAAACTTGGTACCCTCCCTACCTAGATGCAGGGTATCAGGATCCGCTTCCCGGGCAGTGGTTTAAGCTGCTACACACGGGACTGCACACCTGAGCGCCCGACTCCCCCCGCAGGGCAGGAGCGCGCCTGCAGGTGCAGGAGACGCCCGGGGCGAGGAACTGAGCCCCACGCCGAGCGCCGCGAAACCAAGCTTGGCTTTCCCGCACAGCCTCCCTCTCCCGCTCCCCGCCCGCGTGCGCGTCCCGGCACCCGGTACCTGCGGCGGCCGTTCGGCAGCTCCCGCCCGCGATCCCCGTGCCCGCTCGTCCGCTCCGCGGCAGCTACCTCTCGCCCGCCTCTTAGCCGCTGCGCTCCGGCCACTGCGCATGCTCCGCCCGCACCCCCCCCCCCCCCGCCCTTGGAATCCACTTGCCGGGTTTTAGTTGCTGCACCCAGGGGAGAGGCCGCCAGACCTTTGGGTTTAGGTGAAAGGAGGCTGGCGGGAGCCGAGAGGATTAGGCGAGGTGGACAGGCGCAGCAGGGGCGTCATCTCTCCTACCCACACTTTTCTCAGCTTAATTACGACCATCTGCACCCCTGCGATGAGTTTAGCGCGGCGATTCTCAAACAAGGGGGCACCGGGATAACCTGGAGGCTTTATTCAAACAGGTCTCAAACCCAGAGTTTCCACGTCTGTCTGCGCTTTTCTAATGCGTTCCCTGGAAGCTGGTGCCGCTGGTGTGCGTACCACTTTTGAAAACAGCAGCCCGAAAGACAAACTATGTATTAAAGTAAAACAGTTTCTCTCTTCCTTCTCCCCTTTGGAGAATTCAGATAATCCTTCCTCTTCATTTAACGGCCACACCTATTTAAAATAAATAACCAAAGCCCACACTCAAACAAAGGTGGGATCTTTTGCTAGCGCGTGTGACTCTGTGAGTCGAGCAAATGGAATGTGGCTTCAAGGGTTCTTGGACACTTTGCTGATGGCATGATACCTAGCTGTGCAGGGAACACCCTGCCACCGCCTCGCTGCCCTTAGACCTAAGGTCCCAGGTGCCTGTTAGCATCTAGTCCAGAAAAGGTAGCAATCAGGAACACGGCTGGAGAAGGTGACTGAAATTATCTAAAGGCCCAAAGAACTGGATGAGTAAATAAATATGGAAGTGGACCAAAGAGGAGTGAGTGAGAAAAGGATTTCTCCCTGCCTAGAAAACCCCATACCCTAGAAAGTCCCAAAAACTTCAAGTTTTTATCTGAGCTCGGATCTACAAGAGGAATTGTGTTCTCACAAAATATTTACTTAAACTAAACATGTATGTACAACTTGATCCAGCCAACCAGCTATTTTATTCTTAGCTATTATCCAAGAGAAATTAAAATATATGACCACACAAAGACTTGAATACTAATGCAGCACTTTTTTTTTTTTTTTTTTTTTTGCCAAAGTCTGGAAGGAATTTACTGTCAATAGGTTAATGAAAAACCAATTGTGCTAGATCAGTACAATGGAATACTACTTGGTACTAAAAAAGAATGACCTACTCAAATGCTTCAGTATAGATTGCCATGTCTTTCTGTACCCGGAGGGGACGAAGAAAAGGCAAATACACAGAGACACATGGACAGAAAGAAGCTGAGATTGGATGGTCTGGGCTCCAGAATGGAGAAGCCACAGCACCCTGAAAGCTAAGTGTGTGTATTATGTGTGGTTGAATGGGGAGGTGTGGTTATTGCATAGAGCCGAAGGAGGCAGGCTTAGGGGGTCTCAGCAGGAGAGCAGTCTTTGTAGGGAGGCAGTCTTCAGGCAGAAAGCTGTGGTGACACACTATCAACCCTGTAAATGGTCCACAGGAAGGCTTGGCTATCCCTTTGAGCCTGACCCAGGGAAGGCTTTGCCACCTCCACAGGGCTGAGGCATTGGAGTCCTTGACATGGCCCACCCGAAGTCAATAACTACACCTTCACTCAGGACTTCATTTGCTCCCCAGGACAGATAAATCTCAGAATCAAAATGCTGAACTGAAGGAACCAGAGAGGAAATACACAGTGTAGAGCATCATTTCTGTGAAGTTGAGCCTCTAACGACAAACAAGAAGTCAGTAATTGCCTGGGCCAGAGGTGGAGAAAGACTCGACTTCCACAGGATAATGAGCATCTTCTGGGGGTCATAGAAACGTTCTCTCTATTGACAATGATGATGATTTTCATGGATATATGCAAATGCCAAAGCTAAAGTGGATACTTTAAATACAGAGTTCATTTTCTATAAATTATTGACCAATAGCGTTGGAAAGAGAATAATCAAGTACACTTATACTCTATGTATGTAGTAAAAATATTGACCGAGATAAGTCCATGAAAAAAAAATGCAGAACCCAAATGACATCACTTGATTTGGAGGGAAGGCAAAAGAAATTCATTCCCTCTAAAGGAAGGTAAAATAATCAGCTTTTAATCATTTGCAAAAGTAACTAGCCCCAAGAAGCAAATTGTTGATGATGAAAATCCAAGTATTTCCCAGAAATTTCTCCCAAATCTAAAATAGCAGAGTATATCGTTAGAAATGTACACGATTATAAATAAAATTGTAAGTCGGCCTGCCTGGTGATGTAGGCCTATAATCCTAGCTTGAAAAGCTGAGGCAGGAGGATCACACGTAGAAGACCAGCCTGGACAACATAAGGAGATTTTAGAAGAACCTGGGCTGCATCCCAAGTATGAGGAAGGGAAAGAAGGAGAAAATGGTTGCCTGCTCAACTGACTATATATATCACCACAATGAAACATAAGAGTTTCAAACTCAGGGAGAAGACTGGGCATGATGGCACATGCCTTTAATCCCAGCACTGGGGAGGTAGAGGCAGGTAGAGATCTCTGTGAGTGAAGGCCAGCCTGATCTACATAGTGAATTCTAGGATAGCCAGAGCTATATAGAGAGAAACTGTCTTAGATAGATAGATAGATAGATAGATAGATAGATAGATAGATAGATAGACAGACAGACAGATAAATGCCTCGTTGAGACAAAAAAAAAAAAAAAAAAAAGGAGGTTCCAGGTCAGAGCTCTCAGCTCAGATCATATTTGATAAAATTACTGAGAATCATTTAAAAGTAATTAAAGCTATGCCTGCAATCCCAGTACATGGGAAGTAAGGCAAGATTAAGAGTTCTAGGCCAGTCTTTGCTACACAGCACGTTCAAGGTCTACATGATACCCTATCTCAAATAAACACACAATGTGGGGTGGGGATGGCTGAAATAGTAGCCTCAGTAGCAAGAATTCACAGGGAAGAGAGGTTGTACTTAGTAAGCTGGAGTATACTGTGTTTATATAACCATGAGCTGGAGAGATATCTCAGTGGTTAAGAGCATTTGTTACTCTTGCAGAGGACCGGGATTTGAATCCCATCACCCACATGGTAGTTCACAATCATCTGTAACTCCAATTCCAGGCGATATGATGTCTTCTTCTGACCTCCTCAGACACCAAGCATACACACTGGTGCATAGACATACATGCAGGTAAAACACTCACCCACAAAGTAAAATGAAATCTAATTTAAAGTGTTTTAAAATAGAGATCAGCTGGGCGGTGGTGGTACACGCCTTTAATCCCAGCACTCGGGAGGCAGAGGCAGGCGGATCTCTGTGAGTTCGAGGCCAGCCCGGGCTACAGAATAAGTTCCAGGACAGGCTCCAAAGCTACACAGAGAAACCCTGTCTTGAAAAACCAAAATAAATAAATAAATAAATAAATAAATAAATAAATAAATAAATAAATAAATAAAATTAAGATCAGTAGTAAACATGTGTCAAAATTAGCCAGAGCTCCCTAGAGGCGCAGAACCAATAGAGTGAATATATGTTACAAAGGGGATGCTTTAGATTGACTCGCACAACATGTGCAGCGTAGTTTGGGTGGTCAGCAAAGGCTGCCTGCACACTGGTGAGGTTGAGAGCGCTGTAGCAGCTCCGGTCCCTGAGACTGGAGGTCTCTGCAATCCCAGTCTGTCTGGAGAGATGCTGTTCTTCAGTCCCCATGGGAAAGCTGAAGAGGCTGAGCTCTGATGGCAGTAAAGAAGGGGTACCACCATGGCAGCAGCGAAGTAGATACACTCACCAACCAGCAAGCGGCAAAGTCATGCAGGCGAGAAGCCACTTTTTGCTAGGGCCTTCTTATCTCTATCTGCATGCCACTCGGTGAGGGGGCATGCCTTAGAGGAGGCTTTCCCATCTAGGTTAATCCTTCCAGGAAATACACATCTTTACAGTTGATTCCAGCCAGAGCCAATCAAACTGACAGCCGAGATTAATTACTACACCATATGCTCCAGTTTTTCTAGATAATTCCCAATTTTGAATATTTGCTATCACATAAATTAGGTTCAATCATATATACCAGTTGTTGTTTTAAAAAGAAATGTTAACAGCTAAAACAAAAATGGGAATGTTTTCTGTATCTTCTATTGCTTGTGTAAAATAATAACAATAGCTAAGTTATTGGGCTCCTATTTAGTATAAAGTCACTGTTTTCAGCATTTTCAGTGTTGAGTTTTTTTTTTTTTTCATAGAATATCCATAACAGCCCTAAGAAATTATCTTCATTTATATGTATTTCTTTTTTGTGGGGGGGATGAGTCAGTAGGTAGAGTATTTGCCACACAGGCCTTGAGGACTAGAGTTGAGATCCTCAACAGAGTAGCCAATATAGGTGGGTGTGACAGCCACCAGTCATCCCAGACTAGGGGAAGCGGGGAGGGAGTCTCTCTGAAGGAAGCTGGCTGGCCAGACGAGCTGAATTAAAAAACTCTGTGTTCAGGTGAGAGGTTCATGCCTCTCTATATAAGTTGGAGAGCACTCAAGGAAGATACCCCATGTCAGCCTCTAGCTACCACACATACACACACACAGAGACAAAAAAAAAGTCACATTTTTTGCATAACAAAACTAAGTAAAAACTAAAGGCAACTAAATTGTCTTTTATATAAAGACAATCTTTTCTGATTCCACACTTTGCAAAGATTCAGATGGATTATGAGTTTATTTTGCTAGGCTCTTTGGTATGGGAAGAGCTACCACAAAGAGAAACCTCTAGTGTTCACTACCATCACCGCTAATGTTCAGCCATGGGTTTGCTTTGGTTTTTTTGTTTTGTTTTGTTTTGTTTTGTTTTGTTTTTATACTAACTACTGCACAGACACACAAGCACAAAAGACTAGGATTCCAAATCAAGTTCAATTCCAAAGTTGTGTTATTGCCACAATATTAGTCCTTGAAAAGATATGTCTTTACTCTGTAGACATCCTGGACTCTTAGCTAGTATTTACTTCCCAGAACCCAAGGTTTCAAAAATACTTATAACTACAACCAGTGGTTGTCACAGGCACCAGCTTCACTTTGAATTTCAGTAAAACCAGACCCATTAAAAACAGTTTAGCGTGCTGGAGAGATGATTCAGTGATTAAGAGTGCTGGCTGCTCTTCCAGAGGACCTGAGTTCAATTCCCAGCAACCACATGGTAGCTTACAATCATCTATAGTAGGATCTGGTGCCCTCTTCTGGCATGCAGGTAGAGCACTCATACATAAAAAAAAATAAATAAAATTTATTTAAAAAAAAAGTTTAGTATATTGCACAAAACAATGGATTTCACAGCAACCTTTTCATTCGTGTACATAATATGCTTTGATCTTATTTCAACCACCCCCATTACCCTCTCTTGTCTTCTTGTCACATTTCTCTTCCCAAATACTTCTCTTTCTATTTTCAAGTTACTGTTGTTTTTAATCTAGACACAACCTATGCGAGAAAACTTGCTATTTGTCTTTTCTGAGTCTGGTTTACTCAGTTTAACATAATGATCTCCGGCTCCACCCATCTTCCTGCAGATGTCATTATTTCATTCATCTTTATAATTGAATAGTACTTCATTGTGTAGATGGACCATACTGTGTTTATCCACTCCTCTTTTGATGGGCACCCAATCTAACCATGATGCATTTTGAATGAAACCAGGCAATAGAATATAAACATACTGAGTTTATTTGACTATTTTTTTTAGAATAAAGTAGAGAAAAAATAAATACAAGTGAAAAGGGTGATATTTAGTTTAACATTCAATTCAACTCTTGATTTATGTTGATTTTCTTTTTTAAAGACATCATTTAGAGGAGAAAAGAATCATCTAACAAATAAGGCAGAGATGAAAAATCTCCAAGCCCTCTTTGGATTCTCGCCCTCTCCTGTAGGGATGCTATGGGCATAAAACCTATCTAGACCTTTGGGGATTTGAAATTGTAATTAAAATGAAAAACTAACCGGCCAGTCCAGCTTTTGAAATAGACATGCCTGAGTAGGTGGAAGTCAAACTGCACAAGTATCCCAGAGTAAAGTGAGCATAAGCAGAGGTGGGGAAAAGAAAACCATAAACATTAGCTGAAGCAGATGGCAAACTATCACAGAAGACCGGATGTGGAGCACAGCCGAGACTATATACAGTCCCCACACGCCTTTTCACTTTTTACATATGAAATGATACATGAAAATGACGGCATTTCAAAATTCTGGACAGTCGGCAACATATCAACACAGGTGCATGATTTTCCTTACTCTCTTACGTTGTCTTCCTGGAAAGCCAAAACTAGTATTTTCCACATTTACCTGTAACTAAATTATATATATAATTTGAGCTTCCTTTCTGACTTATCTGTGCCCAAAACCTCAGGGCATGTTTCTAGGAATCCATTTTCAAGCTCTCTCCAGACTGCACTGCATGTTCAAATTCCAGAGCTTTCTGTACCTTAAACCTTGAAGGGCTACCTGGTAGACAAAGTATTTTGAAAACAGTGAAAAATAAGTATTCTAATCATTACTATTATATTTCATACACTCTTAGGGTCATGGCCTTTGTAATGTCAATAATATTAATTTGTTACCTATACAGAAAGCTTCCACACATATGAAGTAGTCTGTGTCCTTTACAAATTGCTTCCAAATTCAGTGACGTCGTAGCCTTAGGGGTGTGTGTGTGTGTGTGTGTGTGTGTGTGTGTGTGTGTGTAACTGTCACAGAGATGGAAAGACAAATGGCTTTACTGAGTGACTTATAAAACTGAGTAGATTTGGTCTGGGTTGTAATTGTGTGTTTCCAGTGTCTCAACGAGGTGAAACCAGGTGTGTTGGTGTCATTTGGCTATGAGGAATCATTCGTTTTCCTTCATAAGGTTTCAGAATGATGGTTTGTAGTTACACTGTTCATTACTTGAGACTTTACCCAACAGACATGTTCTCCCTTGTAACTTTAACTCATGTATGACAATATCCAATACATAACTACCATACTGAAGAAGGGAATGGATTAATCAGATTTGAGTTTTGAAAAGACTGTGTTTTACTATGTAGAACAACTCCAATTCACAACTGCGTTACACAAGCACTTATTTAAAACATCAGCTACAGAGGACTAGTGATATAGCTTGGTATCAGAGAGCTTACCATGTATGCATGAGGCCTCGTATTCTATCGCCAGCATCACAAAAATAAAAAGACACATATCACAAACCAAATACAGAAACTTTTGAAACTATTTACATTCCTGTCTCACCTAGGATTTACTAAAATGCATACCCTTTATACTGTGCATTATACAATGAAATCCTAAAAACAGGAATGCTAACAATGGGTTTTGATGGGACCTGCATGGCTGGCAGACAGTTCCTCCGGCCTCTAGCCAGCAAGTCACAAAGGCCTCAATGTGGTTGTAGTGCCACCTACTGGTCATTTTCATAGTACTTTATCTATAGAGAGATGACTAATGAAAAATTTCAGGTTGGTGTCCCTCTGTTCACACACCTTAGGATACAAAGCTTAGCAAATACCAGGGACGTGGGATATACCCACACCAAACTTTCTGCTTCTAAAGCTTCACCCCCCTTCGGACACTTCATCTCCTCAAATAAGAAACAAGCATGCATAAGGCCCCAGGTTCTGACTACAGCACCACAAAAAAGAAAAAGACACTGAGTGAGTTTGTATACTAAGACAGTGTCCACTTATGAACAGAAAGTAACTTCTACAAGTGTTTGCATTGTTTATCTCACTTAAGATTTATAGCTTATATAGTATGTATATTAGAATATACATGATTAATAAAAACGGTGTATAAAGACATATACTTCCTAGACCTAGTGGCACACAACTGTAATCCCCACATTCAGGAGACCGGAGTGAGCTGCAGACCCTGTCCCAAACAAAACAAACAAAAAATAAGACATATTTAAATTTTTTCCAACAATACTAACCTAAAAGAAGCATGGAGACCCCCAGTATGAAGAATGGGTTGGAGAAAAAAATTAAACCTACAGGAGCAGCCAAGCTAGACAGGATTGCAAGTGCTCAGACTAGCCTTGAACTCCTGTTCCTCCGCCTCCACCTCCCAAAGACTGGGATTACAGACTTGCACTAGCACACCCTAGAATGTTTCTGAAGTAAAATAGTCAAGACACGAGGACTGACTGAGAGCAGATGTGGTGATGAGATCTGGCAGGAAATAGATGGGTTTGACATTTAGGAAATAGCATTTTAGCTATACAAACCAAAGTTGTTCCAGATACACTGATATTATGTCTGGGGTTTTATTTAAAACTACCCAACTTGGGGAAAGGGGCGTAGGAGGGATGGTTATAAATGTAACAAAGATTGATGAAAGCTGGGGGTGTAGTTAGGGGTAGGATACTTGCACAAGGTGCCTGGTCTGATGCCCAGCTGGGCAAGGTGGGGACATAGCATTGACCGACTGAAAGAACTGTTGGTTAGTGGTAGACATAAGGAAATTCTGGATTTTTATCTACTTCTATTTATACTTGAAACTTCTCATTTTAAAAAAGTAAAGCAAAACTAAAGTGCCTGAGACCATTCATGGCAGAAAAATCTAGTAAAGAGATAGGCAGATGAAATATAAATCCTGTAGAGAGGATAGGGAACAAGTGGTGAATTCTAGAATGGTCAACTGGTGGCAAGTTAGCTGAAGTCTTGAGAAGGAATAAGGTTACCCAAGTGTGGTGATATATATATATATAAAATATATATAATATATTATATATATATTACATATATATAATTTACCTGAAGGTCAGAGAAACAAAGGAACAAGCCACCTCTCCACCTCTTACCTCTAGGACTCCCCTGCCTTTAGTTCCTGTTTCCTCGCGCCTTATAGACCTTTCTCCACCTGGCTGTCACTTCCTGGGATTAAAGGCATGTGTGCTCCCCAAGCAAAGGCATGAGATCTCAAGTGCTGAGATTAAAAGTGTGTGCCACCACTGCCTGGCTCTGTTTCTCTCCTAGACTGAGTCAATCTCATGTAGTCTAGGGTGGCTTTGAACTCACAGAGATCCAGACAGATCTCTGCCTCCTGAGTGCTAGGATTAAAGGTGTGTGCACCACTGTCTGGCCTCTATGTTTAATCTAGTGGCTTGTTCTGTTCTCTGATCTTCAGGCAAATTTTATTAGGGTACACAACATATCACCACACCCAATAATAATAATAATAATTTTTTAAAAAAAGCAATGAAGACCGAGGTACACTTGTAGTAGACAGCTTGCTCAGCTCCTGTGATGCTGGAGCTGAGGTTGGAGAGAGGGAGAAAGAAAGAAGAGAAACCCAGGGGAGGATCCTAAGGACACCAAAAGGTAAGGGAGATGGCCAAGGACATAACTGCTAAAAGACAAGGGCTAACCAAAGAAAGCATTCCAGGGAGGCAGTGAGCTAGACTGCCAAACCATGTAAAAAGAAAGGAAAAGAGTGACCAACGTCCTTTGGATTTAGCCAGCTGAAAGCCACGAGGGAAGAGAAGGATTTGAGAGAAAGACACTGTCATCCAAAACATGCTGATTCTCTCACTTTCTGTCTGTCTCTTTCCATAACACTTTGCTTTGAATTTAATTTGGGGTTGTTATCTTCCTGTAGCTGGAGTTTTCTCCAGTCCTTCCTGGCCTGCAGTCAGGACAAATTTCTCTCACCTGCCAGTCCCACAGCCGCTCAGACTCAACCGAGTAAACACACAGAGACTTATATTGCTTACAAACTGTATGGCTGGGGCAGGCTTCTTGCTCTCTAATTCTTCTATCTTAAATTAACCCATGTCTATTAGTCTATAAGTTGCCACATGGCTCGTGGCCTTCCGGTACCTTACATCTTGCTTGTCATGGTGGTGGCTGGCAGCATCTCTCTGACTCAGCCTTCCACTTCCCAGAATTCTCCTCTCTCCTTGTCCCACCTATACTTCCTGCCTGGCTACTGGCCAATCAGTGTTTTATTTATTAACCAATCAGAGCAACACATTTAACACACAGAACATCCCACAGCACTTCCCCTTTTCTTCTTTTTGAAAAGGAAGGTTTTAACTTTCACATAGTAAAATTACAGATAACAAAACAATTATCAAGCAAGAATTACAGTTACAATATCTAGTCTATTCATAATAACTAGTCTATTTGTATTTGGCAAAATTAAAGATACCCTATCTATCTTATATTTGTGAGTCTAAGGTTTCATATCTAACTTATCTTTTATCATAACTAAGGAAAACTATAACTAGTTTTCAACTACATCAAAGACCTCAGAAGGATATAATATTACCTGAGAAATGGGAGAAGGATGCAAGCAACTTTCGGGAGTCTTGCAGGGTAAACAGAGACAGCTGGCAGTCAGGACAGTCACCTAATGTTCCTTTGTAAAGTTGGGGCATCTGTCTTCAGCCCACAGGCCTAGAGTCTCTCAGTCACTTCTCTCTGTGTCCTGTAGAATGTCTGGCAGTTTCCTCTGTGAAGCAGGAACCTGAAGGACCAATTTGCCAAACAAAGTTCAGTGGTCACCTTCTTATGGGTCCTGGATGTCCAGTTGATCAAGCAGTCCAGGCAAGAACAGTTTCTTACCCAAATGGCTATTTTTGCCAAGGTGAAGATAAACTCCATATGGAGTGTCTTCGACGCCCATCCACCTCTCTAAAGTAAATCGGTGCTGCCAGGAGTAGACATGTCTCACTGTCTACAAAGTTTAAATTTTTAAAATAATTTAAATGCCATATTCTGTAGGTCTTTGAAGTGTTTGAAGATTACCTGCCTATCTGAAATATATCTTTGTATACCTAGAAAACTTAACTTATGACTACAAGTGTGATTATCATAGATGACTAATTATTAATCTGTATTTCTTAATTATCCATTACAATCTAAATTAGTTACATAAACTAATACCTCAAATGAGAATAGAAATATATATACAGTATAACAAAATTAACTTTAAACTTGTATCAATAAACTAAAATTCATAGCAATGTAAAACATTTTAAACAAGTTGCTCTTCAAAAGTAGATTCAGTAATCTACCCTTTCATCCTATCATATCTATATCACATCCCCTTTCCTTCTTTAGAAAGAGATCACATTTATAATCAACCTGATTTAAAAAAAATATTGGTTTTTCTCTGTCCCACACCAGAGGGCTCTTCTGATATGGGACAAAAGAATCTCTTAACCTTTTTTTTTTTTTTTTTTTTTAGCAATTTTTTTTTTTTTTTTTTTTTTTTTTTGTACTAGCAAAGACTAAATTCCATCTCCAAAGCCAGCTTGGTATATTTGGAAATTTGGGCGTGGCTTCTCTTACTACTTCCTGCTGGAGGGCGGCGCTGTATCTTATGGGATCACAAAGAAAATTTTAGGATTATGGAGTAGTCCATGAGGGTGTATCGTCTGAGCCAGTTGCCTTGAAACGATTCTGGATGTTGGATCATCTGGACCATGGTGTCATCAGAGACCTTTGGGGGGGGGGGTCTTGGCTGGTCAAACCTGATGTATCTTAATCTGGAACAAATCCATAGCCTCCAACTTTCTGTGGAAACAAAAGCAGAGCCTCCTTTCCACAGCAACATATCCTTACATCCAAATTTTGAAGTCAAGGTATCTTTAAAATATACATATTGGCTTAACTCAACAGCTTTTACAATCAATTTTTTTTCTGCAGTTAAAAATTCCAAAAATAACACAATCCAGATTCTATGTGTAATATCCATCTTTATGTGGCTTATTTTTTATACTACCTTTAATGTCTCTTTAAAGACTTTATTTTTTTTTTTTAAGATTTATTTATTTATTATGTATACAGTGTTCTGTCCGCACATATCCCTGCAAGCCAGAAGAGGGCACCAGATCTCATTACAGATGGTTGTGAGCCACCATGTGGTTGCTGGGAATTGAACTCAGGACCTTTGGAAGAACAAGCAGTGCTCTTAACCTCTGAGCCATCTCTCCAGCCCTAAAGACTTTATTTTTAAAAACTATCTGTTTTATATAACTGTATATATTCCTTTTTCTCTCTCTTCCAAGCCTACATACATTTTTATACACATTGTAAAGCATTTAAAGTCTTGTTCCATCTGAATTGTCTTATTGTGAATCTATTGCTTTAAACTGCAGCATTACTAGGGCTAAAATAGCAGCTTTGGCTGGTGGCTCCTCCCACCTCAGCTTCCCAACATGGCGGTGGTATGTTTACCAGCTCTGGGAGCCATCAACTCTTAGAAACAGTGGGTCTATGCTTTTATCAAAGCAGCGTGTAGCCCAGAAACCTCTTCTCTTTCTTTCTTTTTTCTTTTTTTATTTTTGTACTAGCAAAGACTAAATCTACCATGCAGCATAATGTGCCACTTGTAGACACCTCATTCCCGCCATATTGCTGGTCAAACTCACACGCCAGGAACCTCCCATAGTAGCTCAAAACCTGCAGGCTGCCACTAACTTGAGAGAGACAACTTGAAATTGGCTTTATCTTCCTCATCTTTCTGTCACAAAAATGCCTAACACGCACAGTATCTTACTTACACACACACACACACACATACACCTTTTGGAGGCTGGAATAGTAGCTCAGCAGATAAGAGTATTTGTTGCTCTTACAGTTCAGTTCCAAGCACCCACATAGCAGGATATAACAGCCCATAACTCTAGCTCTACAGCGTCTGACTCTCTCCAGGCACAAGGTATTGTAGTTGGAAGTAGCTTCGCCACAGGCCAATCTGGTTGGGGCATTTTCTCAATGGAGGTTCCTTCTTCCCAGCAGACTTCAGCTTGTGTCAAGTTGACATAGAACTAGCCAGCACAGTGACTTATAATTTAAGCTTTGAAAAGTATGCCATTCATAGTGGCACACACCTGTAATTCCAGCATTTCAAAGGCTGGGGAATGGGATCCTTCATCAGGGCCAGCCAGGGATCCATAGTGAGACTTAAAAACAAAGGGAGGGAGAAGAGAAAAAGAAGAAGAGGGAGAAAGTAGCAATGGAAATAAATGATATTCTATTGTCTGATTCTAGCACCTCTCATCCATTACTGTACTCTTGGGAGACGAAAAAAAATGGAAATAAAGAGATTAAGTACTTTCCTGCGGCTGTATAGCTTCGAGAAAGTGTAATGATAATTTTTTTTTTTGGGGGGGGTTATAATTCCTAATCCCGTTTCTTCTAACATCCAATTATTCATTCAAAAATGTTTACTAAACATGAACTATGTCCAGGCACGGTTTCAATTCCTGGGCTGCCAGCAACAGACAAAATAAACAAGACCTTGCTTTCAAAACCTTATATTCTTTTTTTTTTTTTTTTTTTTTTTTTTTTGGTTTTTCGAGACAGGGTTTCTCTGTGTAGCTTTGCGCCTTTCCTGGGACTCACTTGGTAGTCCAGGCTGGCCTCGAACTTATTCTAAGACACAGCCACTACCATTAGGTTCTAAGAGCTATGAAGAGAAACAAAAGAAGGCGAAGAGGAGGAAAGCGTGAGTTTATGTTGCTGTATAAGACTGGTGTCGTTTTATCAAGCATACCTAAAGGCAAAGGGGCAGAGGGAAGGGTGGTCAAGGTACAGCCAATTCCAGTCCTGCAGTCAGGAGCACACCAGGCTGCCATTCCATCACTTGTTTATTTTATTTTCGGGGGTTGTATCAGTAATTACCTTCATGTGCCAAACAACAAATGTAAGCAGCAGTGCGTGGCTTTACCCAGTTAAATACGTAATTCTGACATAGTGAAATCTATGACTTTAACTGTCGGGTCGTCAGGTCTCTCTCCAACCCAGATCCTCGGGTTCTGCTTCGCTGAGGATCCAGGTTTTGAGCATCTCGAAAGCAAAACTGCTCGGGGGAGGTCACGCACTCCGGGGGGCGGGGGGGAAGGAAAATTGGGCGGGCACGTCCGCTGCCGGCCCCGCCCCCGCCGCCTCCGGGATTTCCCCCAGGTCCTAACAGGAACGGAAACAAACGCCTGCGGGTCGCGGCCGACGGCGGCTTCCGGGAGGAGTTTTGGACCGCGCGGGCCCCCGTCGGCGCTCAGCTTTCTCCGGAGGTGGCTGTGGAGGAGCCCCGCGGCGGCGGCGGCTGTTTTGAGAGCCGCTCGGCGTCAGCATGGGCGACCACGGGCTGGAGCTGGCGTCCATGATCCCCGCCCTGCGGGAGCTGGGCAGGTAGGGTCGCGCGTGGTCGGCAGCCTCGCGACGCCGGGTCTGCCCGGTCGGCGCCGCGGCCTGCCGGCGCTTCCCCATCCCCGGTGGCGGTTGGCGGGAGCGCGGTCGCGGCGCGCGTGCCGGGTGCCCGCGCAGCGGCCGCTCCGCGCGCGGGGACTTGCCCACGCGAGTCTCTGCTTTGCGTGAAGGGTGTCTTCCGGGCGTTGTCCCACCCTCACTCGCGTCTGGAAAACCCTTCTCTGGTTCTCTTCCTTCTGGCGGCTGCCGGGGAGTTGAACTGGCTTAGGTTTCTCTTGGAGAATCACGGCCCCCCGCCTCTCAGCGAGGGCGGTGAAGGGCTGCAGGGGCCGTTGTTGTTTCTTCTCGAAGAGAGATGGGATTTTAGTCAGAAATCCGAGGGGCTGGCCACAGAGCGACGTGCACAGCGTTCCCCGAACTAAGAGTTGCCGCTGCATTTGTAAATAAATGCCTCTTGTCGGCCCGACCGAGCGTCGCACGCCTTGAATCCCAGAACTCGGGAAGCAGAGGCAGGCGGATCCCGACGCCAGCCTGGTCTACCAAGTGAGGAGACCTTGCCTGAAGAAGGCAAAGGAAAAAGCCCAGAACAGATGCTTTGTTTCTGTCAACCCCAGGAGTGTCAGGAAAACCAGGTTCCAATTTGAAGAGTTGCTGCCTGCCACGCCCCTTCATCGCGGCTAGGCTTCCCTCTATCCCGAGAGCATTGCTGCAGCTGATTTACAGTTGAAATTGCTTTTCGATTTCTTAAACTAGAAACTTTGCACGTCAAGTCGGTGCTGACCTTAAGTCTGTGGGATATCTGCTTTTTTTTTTTTTTTTTTTTTGCGACCGTGTTCATTTTCTCCTGTTAGCCAATCCCAAAAACCTAAATTAGAGAATAAGTGAAAGACCACTTTTGCCCTAACTGCTTCATTACCCTGTGATTTTTTTTTTTTTACTTTGCAAAATATACTTTATGGGAGCACTTAGTAATTTCTGTCTTTCTAAAAGTATATGAGTAAAAAGTGATTTTGGGAAACTGATGATAAAAATTTTGTTGTTCACCATCACTGAGATTCTGTCTCAGAAAAGATGGAAGGCAATGACCGACACCTGAGGTTGCCTCCTGGCCACAACACATGCACCATGGCATGAGCACCTGTACTCACGTGAACATGTAGGTACATGCATTATACACACATATAGACTAAAAAAAAATTAAAAATTTAAAACAATTTAACTGCTGTTTTATTAAAAACCTACATAACTCAACATTTAAAAACTCATACTTTGATGGAAAAAAATGATTTCAACCCCCCACAAAAACAAAAACCAAGGAGGTACCATTTCAGACCATTATAGTAACTATTGTATATGTTAAAAAAATTGGTAAGGATATGGAGAAAGTAGAATGATATAACTTAATCACTGTGGGAAATGGAGTGGAGGTGATACAAAAAAGGAGGGGAATAAATACAGAATTATCCTATAATCCAGCAATTCTTTTTTATGTAGACCCAAAAGAATTAAAAACAGATTTGAACAGATATCTGTACACTGTTGCTTATAGCAGCGTTATTCACACAATACCTAAATGGTGGAAGCAAATGTTCACCAATAGATAAGTAGACATAACCCTCCCAAATGTGGCGTAAATACAGAGACTATTATTCACTGTGAAAAGGAAAGAAATTCTAATATACTACAACATAGATTTTTATACTAAACCAGTAGTTCTCAATCTGTGGGTCATGACCCCTTTGGCAAACCTCTACCTCCAAAAATATTTACCTAAGCCGGGCGTTGGTGGCGCATGCCTTTAATCCCAGCACTTGGGAGGCAGAGCCAGGCGGATCTCTGTGAGTTCGAGGCCAGCCTGGGCTACCAAGTGAGTTCCAGGAGAGGCGCAAAGCTACACAGAGAAACCCTGTCTCGAAAAAAAAAAAAAATATTTACCTTATGATTCATAACAGTAGCAAAATTAGTTATGAAGTAGCAACAAAAAATGATTTTATGTTTGGGGGGTCACCACAACATAAGGAACTGTATTAAAGGGCCTCATCGTTGGGAAAGTTGAGAACTAAACGGAGTCACAAATGGTAAGTATGATATGCAATTAATAGAAGATACCTAGAGTAGTCATGTTCATGGAGATAAAATAGTGGAATGAGTATTGCCAGGAAGTACAAGAGGGGGAAATGGTAAGTTACTGCTGATAGGGTGTAGAGTTGCAGTATGGGAAGGTAAGAAGTTCTAGACATGGGTAGTGGTAATGTGCTGAACTTAATACTATAGAACTATACACTTTAAAATCATAAAATGGGCAGGCAATGTGGCGCACGTCTTTAATCCCAGCACTCGGGAGGCAGAGCCAGGCAGATCTCTGTGAGTTCGAGGCCAGCCTGGTCTACAGAGCAAGATGCAGGACAGGTACCAAAACTACACAGAGAAACCCTGTCTCCAAAAAAAAAAAAAAAAAAAAATCATATAATGGTAAACTATACAACTTATATTTTATCAAAATAGACCCAGATAATATTTTCTAAAATTGTTCTAATCCTGTTCACTGTTTCCTTTGGGAAATTCCAACCTTCTTGGCATTTAGAATCAACCTCTCAGATTTCTGTTTGGCCTTTCCATGTCTCCTTATGGCTTTTCTAACTTTAGCGTTGGTGTCTCTGGTGTTTTTATTAATTACAAGTGCATTTGTATCCTAGGCTTCCACTAATATGAGCTGTGTGACCTTAGGTAATTTAACTTCTAGAACTGTCAGCTTCCTCAGATCCACATTAGGTTTAGTATCCTATCTTGTTACTTTTGAGTCAGAGTAGCATTGACAATAATGTTTAGTTTTATTTCATACATATTGTATAACTAGATCTCCATGCATTTTAAGATCTTGAAGTATCCATGTATCTTATAGATATCCCACTTAGTTATTGCTTTGAAACCTCGGAGTATTTCAGCTGTTTTTACTTTTCTCCCGAACTGTGCTTCTTATGTGGATTGGTAAATGGCCTGACAGTCTACCCTATCAAGTCTCCACTGAACTGCTTCTTTTGCCTTCTCAACATTAGCTTTTTTGCATGGCTTGTTGCATTATAGGTGCTCAGTAAATTTGCATTGACTTTAAGAATAACTGTCATTATCATGGGTTGTAGCACAGACTCTATTAAATTTTCATTTTCTGTTTTGTGGTGATTTTATGTAAAGTCACAGAGCTCAAGCTGAATTCATTCAGGATTTTAGGGAACCATTCTGTTGAATTGTATTTCTCATTTTTTTTCCCCCAATGCTGATTGAACTCAGGGTCTCCCACATGGTAGGCAAATGCTCTGCCACTTTGTATTTCTTTCTAATACTTTTTCTTGATTATCCCTAAGAATAAATATATATATTTCTTTCTTAGCATTTTTGTTACCTTTTTATTATGAAAAATTTCAAATACAACAAAAGAAAGAATTGTATATTGATTTAGTCCTTCATAGCCTTCTTTCTCTCAGCACATATTATTCTGCACTAAATCCTAGACATCATTTCATCCATGTCAATAATTACCAGTAAGGGATAGAGCCTTCTTTTATAGATTTATTTATTTAATTTTGTGTGTGTAAGTATTTTGGCTACATGTATGGGTGTGTACCATGTGTGTGTCTGGTGCCCTCAGAGGTCAGAAGAGGCCATTGGATTCCTTGAAACTGGATTTATGAATTGTTATAAAGTATAGGGGTTGGGAACTAAACCAGGATCCTCTGCAAGAGCAGCAAGTGCTCTTAACACTGAGCTGTCTGCCCAGTGCCATGAGCAAGATGGCTTATGGTTCCACTGGTGCTCGAACCTAGGACTTTATATATATGGACACAGATAACTGCTACCTATGGAAACATGTTTGATACTTTTAAAATATAATCATGGTACCATTATCAATTTAAGATTACTAATGTCATTTGAGGTCTAGATTAAGATCACAAATTGTAATTATTTGATGTGGCTCTTAAGTCTTAATTACAGACTTTCTTTTCTACTCTTAGAATTTGTGTTTTGTTTGTCTGAGACAGGGTCTCTCTGTAATGTAGGTCCAGTGTCCTGAAACTCACAGAGATCCACATGCCTCTGCTTCCTGAGTGCTGGGATTAAGGGGTGTGTGACCATGCCCATTCACAGAATTTATTTCTTAAAGAAGCTCTGTGCTACAGATTTTCTAAAGATCTAAATCAGTACTGTTTAATGGAACTATAGTTGAAGCTACATATGTAATTATTTAAAATTTTCTAGTAACCACATTTTAAAAAGTAGGAAGGAAAAAAAAATTAGGTTAGTAATATGTTTTATAGGCTGTGTATTAGCTAATTATATCCAAATATTACCATGTTCATATGTAACTGGTATAAGATGATTAATGCACTGTTAATTTTTTTGTGCAAGTATTTGTAATCCAATATATATCTTATAACACATTTTATTTGGGAGTAACCTCATTTCAAGTATTAAATAGTCACAGGTGGCTAATGGTTGCCATTTTGAGTGCACATTCCTAAAATCCACACTGGCATTTAAGACCACCCTCCACACCACACCACCACAAAATTAGTAATGGCTTTAGATTTTTTGTTTACTTTTTTTAGACAGGGTTTCTCTGTTTAGTCCATCCCGTTCTGGAATTCACTTTGTAGACCAGGCTGGCCTCGAACTCAGAGATCTGCCTGTCTCTGCCTCTTGAGTTCTGGGATTAAAGGTGGGCACAACAGCCTGGCTAGCCTTTCATTTTTAAGCAGTAGAATGCTGTCTATGTTAACATTTAAACTACTCACATTTGGCATGTTCAACTTTAGAGAATTTTCTTACAAATTAAAAGGTGAGTCCTTTTAAAGATTAAAAGCTTTTTATTGGGTTAGTTTGTGAGACAGAATCTAAGTAATCTATGCTGACCTAGAATTGCTAGCCTCCTGCCTTAGCTTTCAGTTATAGGTATGTGCCACCATGCCTCTCATAAAAAATTTTTTACATTGATTTATTTACTAGGAGGGAGAGTCACACACAGCACAGTGCATGTGGAGATCAGAGGATAACTCGTGGGGGTTGGTTCTCCTTCCACCATGTCAGTCCTAGGGATGGAACTCAGGTCTGGCTTGGCAGCATGTGCCTTTATGTGCTCAGCCATCTTGCTAGCTCCACCCCCCCCACCCCCACCCCCCCGTACCACTTTTAACAAACTTTTCTTTGTATTTTAGTGCCACTCCAGAGGAATATAATACCGTTGTACAGAAACCAAGACAAATTCTCTGCCAATTCATTGACCGAATACTTACAGATGTAAATGTTGGTAAGAAGAAATTATTTTTTACATGACCTTCAGGAATTAGATGGTTTCCATGTCAATATACTACCATTTTTTTTCCTCTAGACAGTTTTAGTTACAGAGTTAATATTTGTTAGAGATACTAATTTCAATCATGTTGTTACTCAGTGTTGCTTGTTACTTAAACATATGTAATTTAGACCTTAAAACCAGGTTTGTGTTTCTGTTAATAAACATGATTTTCAACTGGCTTCCTAGAGTGCTTTGATGTGCTAGCTATAAAACATTTGATCAAGTCCAATCATATGGACTTTTTTTTATTGACAACTTGTGCCTCTGGTAGACATACAGCGAACAAACCTTGCCATAGCAAAAGGTTAAAGTAGAGTGGAATTTGTTACCAACACATTTTATGATTTATCATAACTATTAAAACTTTATTCTTTTCAATCCACAGAGTTAAAGGTTGCTAAAAAAGAATAGCAAAGGACTATGAAAACTTACAAAAAGTGGTTTCATATGGGGCTCCCTCTGTTTGAACTACTTTCCTTTTCCCTCTGCCAACTCCTTATCTAGGAATTCCTTCATGGTATTTTTCCAGAACTGTTTCCTTTTATCCTGAGTTACCATGCCATGTTGCACTACCATTTTTTATATTTTTTATTTCTTTACCAGATTATTGGTTCTTTTTGTCTTTATTATTATTATTATTATTATTAAGAGATTTTCTATTCATTTTACATACCAACCACAGATTTCCCTGTCCTCTCTCCTCCTGCCCCCAGCCTTTTCCCCCAACCCATCCCCCATGGGATGGGGAGTTAGCTGAGCCTGGTGCATTCAGTTGAGGCAGGTCCAAGCCCCTCCCCACTGCACCAAGGCTGTACAAAGTGTCTCGCCATAGGCACTAGGCTCCAAATACTGGCTCATGCACTAGGGACAGGTTCTGATCCCACTACCTGGAGGCCCCCTAAACAGTTTAAGCTGAACAACTGTCTTGCCTATCCAGAGGGCCTAGTCCAGTACCATGGGGGCTCCTCAGCTATTGGTCCACAGTACATGCGGTTTCACTAGTTTGGCTAGTTGTCTCTGTACTTTTTCCTATTATGGTCTTGGTGTCCCTTGCTCATAGAATCCCTCCTCTCTCTCATCGATTGGACTCCAGGGTCAGAGTGGGAGAGCAAGGAAAGAGATAGCATGATAAATAAAGACATCATGGGAATAGAGAGAAACAGAGTGCTAGGGAAGTTCCCAGGAATCCACAAGGATGACCCCACCATAGACTACTGGCAATAGTCGAGAGGGTACTTGAACTGGCCTACTCTGGTGATTGGATGGCTTAATACCCTAACTGTCATCATAGAGCCCTCATCCAGTGACTGATGGAAGCAGATGCAGAGATCCATGGCTGGGTGCCAGGATCCAATCGTTTTTGTTTTTTATCTTCAGATTTTATCATGGTGCCTGGCATCTTTTTTTTTTTTTTTTTAAGATTTATTTATTATGTATACAGCATGTATGACCAGAAGAGGGCACCAGATGGTTGTAAGCCACCATATGGTTGCTGGGAATTGAACTCAGGACCTCTGGAAGAGCAGTCAGTGCTCTTAACCTCTGAGCCATCTCTCCAGCCCCGGTGCCTGGCATCTTGTAGGCCTGTCGTACAAATGTTTACAGAATGGGATGTATGATAAATTAATGTACATGGTTATTATAAAATTAGGTGGCAGGCTGGAGAGATGACTCAGACATTGAGCTGACTGCATAAGCATAAGGACCTGCCTTTAAATCCCCAGCACAATCTTCAAAAGCCCGCTGCAGTGGTGCACACCTGTGATCTCATGGCATATCTATGGAGCTTCCTGGTCCAGCCAGGCTAGCTAAATTGGTGAAGTCTAGGTTCAGAGAGAGAATGTGTCTCAAAAATGATTGAGGCAGACACCCAACATTGACCTCTGACCTCCACATACACATTCACACATACCCATGAACATGTACATACACTTATACTACACACATACAAAAAGAACATTAGATAAGATGGTAGTATTTCTCCATATCAGTTTAGCACGAGTACTCTGCTGGACAAAAGTTTGATTACCAAAGTCTAGTTTCCTAAGGAAAGCTGTATTGTTTAGTTTGTCATGACTTTTTAAGAAGAATCTTTTATTTCTTAGTTGCTCTAGAACTTGTTAAGAAAACTGATGCTCAGCCGACCTCTGTGATGTTACTTGATTTCATCCAGCATATCATGAAGTCTTCTCCACTTATGTTTGTAAATGTGAATGGAAGCCAGGGACAAAATGAGGCCAAAGACAGTTGTATTGGTAAGTGCTATTATTTTATGTAAATCATCAGTCAGTTTTATGATAATCTCTTTTCTGCTTTTCTGAATAGCACACACACTTGATTACATACTTCCAAAAGTCATATTTGCTATATATTGAGGCGAAAGCTGATAGTGGTTTTGTTTCTTTGTTTTTGCGTTAGGATCACTATATAACTGGCTGGCCTAGAGTTCACTTTTAGACCAGGCTGGCCTGGAACTCACAGATCTGCTTGCTTCCTGGGTGATGGGATTAAAGACATGCACCACCATTCCCAGCTTTAGTGACTTACTTTTTTTAAAGTTTTACTGGAACATCTTCTCTAGTTACTACAAAGCCTATTTAGACATTTTATTCAAAAACACTTACTTATGCTGGGTGTGGTGTTGCACGCCTTTAATCCCAATGCTCAGGAGGCAGAGGCAGGCGGATCTCTTGAGTTCAAGGCCATCCTGGTCTACAGAGCAAGTTCTAGGACAGTCAGGGCTACACAGAAACCCTGTCTCGAAAAACCAAACCAAAACAGCAGCAACCAAGAACTTACTATACTGCCTTTTAAAACAATTTTCTTTTTGTATGTTGAAGCTTTTTTCTATGTTACTACCCATTTGTCTTTTTTTCTAGTTCCCTCATAAAGGGATGCAAAGTAAACTTTTTCCTATATAATAAAATATTTTAGAATTTGTTGGTAGTATTACAAGTATCTACTTTGGTATTATAGCCTTCAAAGGATATTTTCTGACTCCTCATGGCCACCTAGGATTGCCTTGGTTGCTGCTGCTTCATCTGTTCTTATTACTAATGTTCTGTATTTCTTCTGTCATAAGTTCTTAAATTATACTGTAGTCATGTTGTCAGTCTTAGCTATATTTTCTAAAGCATGGACTATAACCAACAAGTGGGTTGTGAAATAACTTGAGAGCTACTAATATTTAAAACAAGATGAACTGGGCATGGTGGTGCATGCCTTTAAACCCAGCACTTGGAGAGCAGAGGCAGGCAGATCTCTGAGTTCATGGCCAACCTGGTCTGCACAGTGAGTTCCAAGACATCCAGGGCTATGTAGAGAGACAATCTTAAACAAATAAATAAATACATAGACACACACTCTCTCTCAAATAAGTAAATGGCATGTGCATATGGATAGGGGATTGGATCTAGCACTTTACATGTAATAGATAATCTATCATTGAACCACACCTCTAAGTCTCCATTCAGTAACTTTTCATTGAAGGAAGCTGGGTGTTGTGGCTTACACATCTAATCCCTAGCACTTGAGAGGTGAGAGCATGGGTATCATGAGGAGTTTAAGGTCATCCTTGGCCACACAGCAAGTTCAGGGCCAGTCTCAAAAAAGAAAAACAGGGTTTTTGTTGATGCAGTAATAGTAGCTACAATTTGTTGAATATGTATTATGCTTTGGAAACTATGCTATTTCACATACGTTATATTACTTGATCCTCACAATAACCAGTATCATAGATATCATTATGCAGCTTCAGAGAGGTGAAGTTGACATAACTAGTAGATGGTAAGCTAAAACCTTTTGTGTAGCTCAGAAGTTGCTATTCTGAAGTACAGCCTTTCCATCATGTGGGAGACCTAGACTGTTCTTCTCGTGAGAGTTATACTTTAAAAATCAATCATCAAGCACTTAACAGATTCACACTTATGATATACTTGCTTATTTAATATATTTTCTGTTTGTTTCAAAGAATTCAGTCATTGGATCATTACAAGACTTTTACGGATTGCAGCAACTCCATCCTGCCACATGTTACACAAGAAAATATGTGAAGTTATCTGCTCATTATTATTCCTTTTTAAAAGCAAGAATCCTGCTATTTTTGGTGTTCTCACACGGGAATTACTCTATCTTTTTGAAGACTTAATTTACCTCCACAAAAGAAATGCAGTGGATAATGTTATGGAATGGCCAGTGGTTGTTAGTAGATTTTTAAGCCGATTGGATGAATACATGGGATGTTTACAGCCAGCTCCTTTGCAATTCATGAACATGCAAAATGTAGAATTTATTGAAGTCACTTTATTAATGGTTCTTATTCATATTGTTCCAACTGTGTTTTTTAGACGACAAGAGTTGTTACTGTGGCAGATAGGCTGTGCTTTGCTAGAGCATGGTAGTCCCAAAATCAGGTCTTTAGCAATTAGCCTTTTAACTGAACTCTTTGAGCTTGGAGGATTACCAGCACAGCCAGCCAGCACTTTTTTCAGCTTATTTTTGGAATTACTACAACACCTTGTAGGAATGGATGCTGACCAATTGAAACTGTATGAAGAGCCAGTGTCAAAGCTGGTAAAGACGCTATTCCCCTTTGAAGCAGAGGCTTATAGAAATATCGAACCTGTCTACTTAAACGTGCTGCTGGAAAAACTCTGTGTCATGTTTGAAGATCGCGTGCTTATGCGACTCAAGTCTGATTTGCTGAAAGCAGCTTTGTGTCATTTACTGCAGTATTTCCTTAAATTTGTGCCAGCTGGGTATGAATCGGCTTTACAGGTCAGGAAGATATATGTGACAAATATTTGTAGAGCTCTTGTAGATGTTCTTGGAGTTCAGACACATATTGGGGTAAGTAATTATTAAGACTGCACATTAAATGTTTTGTTCATTTAAGTGGATACGATGTAATAACAAGAAAAGAGAATATCTTGCACAATAATGCATATGGAGGGCATGATGATTTTCATAGCTTAGTTTCATTTCCTGTCATAGACATTTTACTTCCATTTCAGAAAAATTAGTTCATTATCTTAGTGAACTGCCAATGGAATAGATTGTTTTAAAGTAGAATTTTTAAAATGTGTTTATAGCAGCATTAATTGAAAGAGGGCTGGTTATCTTAATTGGAGGAAATGATTTAATCATTAAGATTTTTATCTGTGAATGATTTCACTTTAGAATGAGTAATTAGTGATACCAGATTATACCATTTTCCCTGTTTGGATTGTGGGGAAAGACGGGCAATAAAATACTCAGATATATAGTAACTTGATTCAGTATTTTAAAAATTAAACATTTTAGCTTATCTTAGTCTATAAGTCTTGTTAGATTTATAGTATGAAAAAGTTAGTGATTCCCTTATAAAAATTTCTGCATAGCATTTTGAGAAAGTGGGGAAAGATTATAGTGTATATGTGTTGTAGACCTTTGAAAGCCATAGAACCATTCTTAATTGATAGAATGTAAAATAATATTGATTAATGTGAGTATTTGATTTGCCTTATAAGACTCAGAATTAGTTTATCTCCATAGAAAACATGTAACTAACACCTAATGCATTTTTTCTGTTTATAAATAATGTAAACATATCTCCTAAGAGGTAGTATATTATTTTTGTTTTCTCAGTACTTGTTGGGACCATTTTATGCAGCCTTGAAAATGGAAAGTATAGAAATTATGAAGGGAATTCAGTGCCAAATGCAACAGGAAAATCTCAGCGGTAATAATGATGAAGTGTCACCAAAGAGGCGTAGACTCAGCTCTTCTCTCAACTCTTCCAAAAGACCATGCAGACAGTCTGAAGAGTATGACGTCATCCGATTTTATTTTAGATAGTTTATAAATTTTATTTACCTTAAAAAATAAATTTATATTAAGTATTCTGGTTTAAGAACATCTTTCTAAACATAGGCAATAGGAATGCTTAAAATAATTTGCTAGTCATTGTGATTTACTCTAGTATGATACTATATATATAAATATAGTTACATTAAATGTTTTTGCATGCCTGTTCAGTTTAGCTTTTTAATATTCGAGAAGTGTCTGCCTGTGTGTTATATTTCAAATCTTAACAAATATACTATTTTTTGTGTGTAACTAAAGAGTTGCTGTAGTTCAGCCAAATTGGACATTTTTTAAATCTATCCTAATGTAGATAAAAATTGATAATACATTGCAATTTTTGTTTTATTTTTATAATTACTGGTGTGTGTGTGTGTGTGTGTGTGTGTGTGTGTGTGTGTCTTTCTGTCTGTCTTGTCTACATGTGTGTATAAACCACAATGACTCTGTAGGGGGTCAGTGAGAATGGGTTCTCTCTTCCATCATGTGGGTCCCCACAGATCAAATTCAGGTTCTTAGGCTTGGTAGCAAATGTCTTTATCTGCTGGGCCATCTTGCTGGCTCTTTTATTTTTTTAATTAATTAATTTGGTTTTTTCGAGATGGGGTTTCTCTGTGTAGCTTTGGAGCCTGTCCTAGAACTTGCTATGTAGACCAGGCTGGCCTCGAACTCACAGAAATCCTTCTGCCTCTGCCTCCTGAATGCTGGGATTAAAGGCCTGTGCCACCACCACCCAGCGCTGTCTCTTTTAAATATAGGCATTTACTTATTAATTTTGTGCTGGAGTATTATCCTAAGTTTACTAAGGATTATAATATAGTATAATCCTTAGTATACTAAGTAAGCACTCTATTCCTGAGCTGTACCCCACCCGATATTTTGTTTGAAATACATTTGTATTATATATTAATACCCTCTACTGTGATTATAACTATTTATAGAATTACTCGTGTGGATATGGACAAAAAGAGCATATTATGGAATTTACTGAAACAAAAAGCTGAATCCCTTCAGACTTCCCTCGAATGTGGTACTCTGAAGAATTCTGTTGCTGAGAAGTTAGAAGGAATCACTGTGGTATTACAGCTGACTGCTCTCTGCACTGTTCACTGTTCTCATCAAGACATGGATAGGTAAGAAAAAAAAAAAGAAAGAAACATTTGAAATTTTTTTTTTAAATTTTATTACGTGTGTGGGTGCATGGATACCAGGGAATGCATGAGGAAGTCAGGGGACAACTTGGTGGAGTCATTTATCCTGCTTTTACAGAGGTTCCAGGGATGAGCGTCAGGTCATCAGGCTTTTAGGACAAGTGCTTTACCCACTGAATCATCTCACTGGCCTATAAATAACATTTTTATTTTCTGTGTGGGCTGCCTTTAATGAATTTGTATTTACCGTTTTAAGAAACTTCATTACTCACTTGATTTCTGTGACCTTAGGACATAAACTTTGTAGTGAAGTAGGTAAGAAAATTTCTGTTGAATGTCTGCTAAAGGCTAGGTACTGTGCTAAATGTTGCTTCCAACTTAATCTTTATGTCAGTTCTAGAGGTAAATGCTGTCATACCTACTTTATCAACTAGAAGTTAAAGTGCAGAAAAATTAAGACTTTTTTCTCTTAAGCCTAAATAACTTTTCCCAAGGACATATGATAGCAGAACATACTTAAGTACAGTTCAGAAACTCATGTTCTTTTGACTATATTTCTTGAAATAGAGCAGAAATTTAGAGTGCAGAAGAGGCAGATTTTCTGTTCAGGATCCTTATATAGATTTTCTATCAAAAGAAACAAATATAACCTTTTGAAGACTTCTACTGCCACAATTTAAGAGAGCTAGCTTATGATCATTCTGTACTTCCTGACTGATTTGTAACTAACCAATACAGAGTTATAAAAGAAGAGATTTTAGGAAAATTATATTAATTCAGATGCCACTGAACTTAGAATTTGAGTTAAATTGAAGGAATAGATTATTAGATTCTTGTCCTTTTCAGAAGAGCGTTTGCCATATCAGTTACTAATTGCACGGGCATGTCTTCTATCATTATTTAAACCTGGTAATACTAACATTCAAAGATCCTAGATCAATCCACACATCACAAGAGTGATTTAAGAGAGGTTAAGATAGGAGGATTGCCACCAGGCCAACCTAGGCCACAAAGTTAGACTCAGTGTGTCTGTATGTCTTCTTCCACCTCCCCACACATACTACAAACAACAACAGGGAAAAAAAGTGACTTAAACCAACATTAAGAGAATACACTTAAAAAAAGAGAGAGAAAATACACTTAAATATAAGGTTGGTTTGTGTATTGACTTTAAATTAGCTTAAGGTTATAGGTTAGTTCTGTGCTTAATTTTGGCTTTATTAAAATATGTTGGACTAGAACAGAATTCTTAATTCTAATATCTTTTAAAAAATGTACTCATTGCAGCCATAATTTCAAGGACTGTCAACACACATGTAAGAAGAAACCTCCAGTAGTGATAACTTGGATGTCTTTGGATTTTTATACAAAAGTGCTTAAGAGCTGTAGGAGTTTGTTAGACTCTGTTCAGAAACTTGAACTGGAATTAGTCATTGATAACATGGTGCGGATTTATGATGCTTTGATGTATATGCAAGGTGAGTACAAGTAAGTGATAGATTAACCTTAGTCATTGTAGAAATAGGCTTTGTGTTTTTGCCTAAAAAATGAAAAAATGTTCACAATATTCAGAATATTTTCAAAACTTCTGTTAATTAAACTTACTGGTAGTTTCTGAGTTTCACATTTATTTGTGTAATATTTGATTAACTTAGTTAATATTTGTTTGAAATGTTTAAATGTTTGGTTTGAGAATCTGAAGAATGCTATGATCTATATAGACAATGCGTAGATGTATATGTTTTTAAGTCACATCTGGTTTGGTTGGCCTCATGGACTTCATCATGGGCCTTGAAGTATAGCTCAGTGGTGGAGTACATGTTTAGCATGTGCAAGGCCCTGAGTTTGCTACAGACCACTCCCAGTTAAAACAGGGTTGTTTATGGCCCTTCGTTTTAACAATCCTTACTTATTGAATGTTGGTTATAATTACACTTGATGTTTTGGATATCTACATTCTGGAAAAAATAAATATGAAGGAGTAGGTATAATCTATGTCCTATTGTCTGTCTCTGTAGTAAAAAGTTCATTTGAGGATCATATTCTGGAAGAGTTATGTGGAATGCTCTCACTTCCATGGATTTATTCCCATTCTGAAGATAACTCTTTAAAGTTGACCACATTTGCTACTAATCTTCTGCCATTAAGCCAGAGGGTTTGCGATAGTTTCTGTAAGTAATAAAAAATTATCTGATGTATGTAGCTTATTTTGTTGTGTGGAATGGATCTCTGTGTAGAATTTATAATACTTTATCACACATTTTTCAATAATTAAAGGGAGAATACTTGGAACAGCACAGAAAGGAGTTCGGTATATAAACAGTTGACAAGGGATACTTGCCCTATACCTATATATCCTTTCCATCTGTACAGCATTTGAAATGTATCTGCAAGTATCTTTATCTTGAGCTGGGTGTGGTGGCTCACACCTGCCATCTCAGCACAAGAGGACACTGAGACAGGAGTGCCGTGAGTTCTAGGCCAGCCTAAGCTGGCAGAGTGAGTCCTTATCTTCAAGACAAATCAAAAATGACAAAAAAAACTTCATTAAGAAATCTATGGGTTATTTTAGGACTATACATAAAAAGAGTAGAGAGCTGGGCGGTGGTGGCACACACCTTTAATCCCAGCACTTGGGAGGCAGAGCCAGGTAGATCTCTGTGAGTTGGAGGCCAGTGTGGTCTACAGAGCGAGCTCCAGGCCAAGCACCAAAACTACACAGAGAAACCCTGTCTCAAAAAACAAAAACAAATAGAGTAGAGAATTATATTCTAAACACTCATATCAATATCCTACTTCAATAAATAAAAATCTTGGTGCTGGGAATGTACCTACTAGGCATGTAGAGCTCTGACCTAGCAAACTAGAGGCTCCAGGTTCGATCCCCAGTGCCCTCTAAAAATGGAATGGTGGAGCCCTATAGGCCTGTAATGGCTCAGAACAAAAAAGAAAAAATTGTAAGGATTTAGTGAGAGTCCTTTGAGGTGAATATGGTGGTACATGCCTGCAGTTCCAGCACTTGGGAGGCCAAGGTAGGAGAATTGAATTACAAGTTCAACGCCAGCCTGGGCAACATAGTGAGACCCTGACTCAAAACATGAAAGATAAGTAAATAAGTAAACAAACCCTTTGATTGTTCTTTGGCAGTTTTATTCCTCTCCTTTTCCTAGAGATAACTATCATTCTTGCTTTATTTTATTAATTTTATTATATATGTATTTCTTATATAATATAAAGAATTATTTTCATTAATACACTTGCATTTTTTTTTTTTTTTTTTTTTTTTTTTTTTTTTTTTTTTTTTTTGGTTTTTCGAGACAGGGTTTCTCTGTGTAGCTTTGCGCCTTTCCTGGAGCTCACTTGGTAGCCCAGGCTGGCCTCGAACTCACAGAGATCCACCTGGCTCTGCCTCCCGAGTGCTGGGATTAAAGGCGTGCGCCACCAACGCCCGGCTACACTTGCATTTTTTAGTCAATATTGTCTTTATTTTTTAAATAGGCTTTTATGTAAAGGAGGCTAGCCCCAAACTTGACTGTGTAGCTGAGGCTGGCCTTGAACTTCTGATCCTCCTAAGTACTGGTATTACAGACATGTGCCCCAGTGACTGACTGGATCAGCATTGTATTTATGGGATTTATCCATGATGATTTATGTAATCGCTCATATTTTATTTATTAATAAGCAACTGTAAGACAAACAATATTGTGGCTGGAGAGATGGGTCAGTGGTTAAGAGCATGAGCTGCTTGTTCTTCTAGAGCACCTGAATTTGTTCTTAGCACCATATCAGAAAACTTATACTGTCTTTAACTCTGGCTCTAGGAGGGTCCAATTGGCTCTAGGAGGGTCCAGTGTCCCTAGCCTTCTCAGGCACCTTCATTCACTTGCACAGTTCCTCTCCCCAACTTCAACTCATAATTTAAAGCAATACAACTAAATCTTTAAAAAGATAAACATTATCATGGCACTGATGGACAATTTAGTTTCTTCTGGTTGTTAACAATTTTAAGTTATTGTGATATTTTTAAGTAACTTTAAATCTTCCCAAAGCCTTGGTCTTTGAAGTATTGTCCATAGACCAGTAGTGCAAGCTTGTGAGAACTTCTTAGAAATTTAGATTATCTTCTGCCTGTATCTCCTGTTCCAGGGGGTCTGATACCCTCTTCTGACCTCCACAGAGACCAGACACACACGGCAAAGACATTCATGCAAGGCAAAACTTTCATGCAATAAAAGTAAATAAAGATAAAAGATTTAAAAACAAAAGAAATAAGAATATCTTATGTTCTGCTGGAATATACTGATTGAGAATCTGAATTTTCAAAAAGATCAGGATATTCAGATGCATATTAGTTAAAGTACTATTTGAAGATAACTACCTGGGAATGGAGTTACTCGTCTGTAGGATTTCCACATCTCACATTCTGTTCTGTTGTACTGCTCTCCAAAGATGTACCACTTTACATTCTTGTTGGCAGAGTAGGAGAATTGTGTTCAGTACTTGATATCACCAGGTTTAAAATATCTTGCTCTTTAGATCAATAAAAATTCAGGGAGATAACTATCTTAATGTTTTTGATTCTGATACATATGTATTCAATTTTCATTTCCCTAATTACCTAAGGAAGTTGTATGTAAACATTTTTCAGTGTTCTTGCTTTATTTTCTGAGATTTAATTATGTTAGTATATTTACTTTAAATGCTAGTTTCACAGCGTACCTATACAAGCATGCGTGCATGTGGGTATGTGTTTGTGCATACACTCACACACTTCTGTAAAATTAACTTTGCTTAGTGGCTGGCAAGGTGGCTCAGTGGTAACTGTCACTGAGCATGATATTCTAAGTTTGATCCCTGGGACCTGTATTGTAGAAGGAAAGAACTTACTCTTACCAGTTGTCCTCTGATTTCCACACAAGAGTTTTGGCACATTTGAACCCTACCTCTCCCCCCGCCCCCCAAAAAAAAGTGAGCAAAAGTTTTTAAGTCTTGTTTAATAAAGTTTATTCTTTTTAGCTCCACAGGCACAGTCACAATGTGTGTTTCTTCTGACTCTGTTTCCAAGAAGAGTATTCCTTGAATGGAGAACAGCAGTTTATAATTGGGCCCTGATGAGCCCCCATGAAGTAATCCGGGCTAGTTGTGTTAAAGGATTTTCTATCTTACTGCAGCAGCAGAGTTCTCGTAACCAGATTCCCAAGATGCTTATGTATGTATTAAGACTTCAGTTTGAATATGTGACTTGATTGTATAACCTTTAATCTGAGTGTCTAAGCTATTATTGCAGAGTATATAAAGCAAATATTGCTTTTAGCTTGGAAATTATATCTTTCCCTTCTGAGTTTCACTTTTTCTTTCCCTTTGTCTCAAATTAAGGAAATTTAATCCAAAATATTTACTGGGAAGATTTAGTACTTTTTCTTTTTTTCCTCAGAGATAGAGTCAAAGATGATTCTGACATTGTGAAAAAAGAATTTGCTTCTATCCTTGGTCAACTTGTCTGTACTCTTCATGGCATGTTTTATTTGGCGAGTTCCTCAGTAGAGCCTTCCTTTGAACATGTGGACCTGTTCTGTAAGAACCTGAAAGCCACTCCTCAGCATGAATGCTCATCCTCTCAAGTACGAGCTTCTGTCTGCAAGCCATTCCTTTTCTTGCTGGCAGAAAAAACACCTAGTCAAGTAAAACTTGGTGAGCAGTCACTTAGGATTAAACACTTCACAGTGATACTGGGTATGAGTTTGTTGGAGGGTTGAGATTTCCACACATACTTGGAAGATCCATGTGTTTAGGAGTAAGTTGCAGTTCATTCACAAACTTTCATATAGTTGGTAAGTGGTTCTAAGAACCCCTAAATTCTGTAAAATTGAGTTGAGAGATTTTTTAAAGTTTATTTTTAAGTCTAAGAGACAGTGATCTACAAAACCTAAAAATGATCATTTGCTAACTTAGATTTTAGAATTTATTTTAAATTTAAGTCATTTATTACTTTTATTGAGTATAAAGTAATTTAAATTGGTAAGTTTGCTAGCTGTGTTGGCACATGCCTTTTTAATCCCAGCAGAGGCAGGTAGATCCCTTGAGTTCAAGGCCAGCCTGGTCTAAAGAGTGCGTTCCAGGCCAGCCAGCCAGCCAGCCAGGTTTGCACAGTGAAAACTATTTTAAAACAAGCAACAAAAACAAAATGACCAAAAAACTAAACAAAAATAAATTAATTAATAAGTTCTAATCTTCTTAAACTATGTGTGCTATGTATGCCTAAATATTGGCATATAAGGCAACATGGGATTGTTTTCTGTATCCTATTTGCTAACAGTATTTTAAGTACAACATTGATATGTGATGTGTCAAATTAGAAAATATATACTGTCTCCCTTTAGCTTTCATAGACAATCTGCATCATCTTTGTAAGCATCTTGATTTTCAAGAAGATGAAACAGAGGTAAAAGCGGTTCTTGGGACTTTATTAAATTTGATGGAAGATCCAGACAAGGATGTTAGAGTTGCTTTTAGTGGAAATATTAAGTATATATTGGAATCTTTGGACTCTGAAGATGGATTCATAAAAGAGGTTGGAAATTTTAAATTAAAACATACAGATTTTTATAAACCTAGCTCTGGAATTTTTCTGATCAGTGAATTTTGCTTTTCTAGCTTTTTGTTTTAAGAATGAAGGAAGCATATACTCATGCCCAAATATCGAGAAATAACGAACTGAAGGACACCTTGATTCTTACAACAGGGGACATTGGAAGGTGTGTTTGACAGGATTTGAAATGAAACTTACTTACGTTTGTGACTGTCTTATTTGCCTAGCATTAGAGACAGTGAGGGCTGGAGATGTAGTTCAGTGGGAGAGTACTTACCTGCTGTACACAAAGGCCTGGATTTGTTCCTTAGCACTGGGGGAAAAAAAGAGTACATGGTGATATAAGATGTATGTTATAGGAAAATATGACTCAGCATATATTTCTTTGTGGATCCGCATTAGTTTCTGAGACATTAACCTTGTGTTTGCCTGTGTTCGTTTTTCTTTTCAGGGCGGCGAAAGGAGATTTGATCCCTTTTGCACTCTTGCACTTACTGCACTGCTTGTTGTCTAAGTCGGCGGCTGTCTCTGGAGCAGCGTACACAGAGATTCGAGCACTAGTCGCAGCAAAAAGTGTTAAACTGCAAAATTTTTTCAGCCAATACAAGAAACCCATCTGTCAGGTGAAAGCCAGCATTCAGCCTTTCAATAGACAATAACAACATTTTACGGGAGTTTAAAAAGAAGTAGAAACCAGGCAAAGTAGTATCTTTGCTGGTAATCTCAGTTACTTCCTGTGGAAGGCTGAGGTGGTGTGGTCTCTTAAAGTTCAGGATTTCGGGACCAGACTGGGTTTAAGAAAAACAACATGTATACAAGTCTTATTTTGCTAGTTTTAAAGAATTATTTTTAAAACTGTATTTATTTAGAACTGAACTGTTGCCATTTGTATTTAATTCTACTGGTCTGAAGGTATGGGTTATAAATGAAAGAGAATATCATCTTATAATTTGTCAAATTTTTATATTCTTGGTAAGTTTTAGGCAGTCATCATTTTTTAGACTTTTTTAGTGATGATAAACTCTTTTATATCTTGACGTTGTAAACATGAAACTTTGTTTTTAGAAAGATATATTAATCAATGACTGAAAAGTTAGACCATGTTAAAATATTGGTTTTACCCTGTATATGTGATACAATCTTTAGCATGATATTAAAGTTTCTTAACTAAGTCTGGTTGCATTTCTGTAAAGTGGAGATTATGACAAAATCCATCTCAGTAAAGTGATTAAAAGAATTGAATGAGTCTAACTGTGGCAGTGTAGAACATGATGCTGCCCTTTATGCTAGCTTGAAAGGTATTAGTTGGTGGGCGGGGAGGCAGGGTTAGTCAGAATTCCTTCCTTGTTTGAAAACTAAGAAAAATGTTTTTGCTTTAGTTTTTAGTAGAATCTCTCCACTCCAGTCAGATGACAGCACTCCCGGGTACTCCTTGCCAGACTGCTGAGATGCGAAAGCATGATGTAGCTCACCACAGAGAAATGGCTTTAAATACATTGTCAGAAATTGCCAATGTTTTTGATTTTCCTGATCTTAATCGTTTCCTAACTGTAAGTTGCAATGTGTGTGTGTAGTTGACTTATTTGAAGTTTTCAATTAAATATTTCATGTTTGTTTGTTTGTTTTTTCTTTCTTTCTTTTTTTTTTTTTTTTTTTTTTTTTTTTTTGGTTTTTCGAGACCAGCCTGGTCTTGAACTCACAGAGATCTGCCTGGCTCTGCCTCCTGAGTGCTGGTATTAAAGGCGTGCGCCACCACTGCCCGGCTTGTTTGTTTGTTTTTTAAAGAAAAACTTACAAGCATATTTAGGACATAAGGACCCTACATTTTCAAAAGTACATGCTTTGTGTACGTGAGTGCATGCATAGGTCAGAAGACAACCTTGGCTATTGTTGCTCAGGCACTGTCCATCAGTTTTGGAGGGGTGGGTGTTGAGGACAGGATCTGTCACAATGCCCTGGAAGTTTGCCAAGTAAGCTTGAATGGCTGGGCAGCAAGCCTTTGTAGTTTTCCTGTCTCTGATTCCATAGCACTGGGATTACAGACATGTGTCAGCATGCCCAGCATTTTTCTGGGGATTGAACTCAGTTCTTCATACTTATTTGACATGCTCTTTACCATCTGAGCTACCTCACTATCTCCTAAACTGTATATTTATTTTTACTTTGATGAAATTGTTGCTTACACAGTAAAACTTAAATTTATGTAGATCTTTATTTACTGTTCTATATATCATAGTCAGTGATACCATATTCAGGTTAACTATCTGAGTCTTTATGTTTTTCGTACCACCCTGGATTCCACTGGTTATTGAAAAACTAATATTTACCCTTAAGAAGTTGAATTATGCTGGGTGGTGGTGGTGCACACCTTTAATCCCAGCACTCAGGAGGCAGAGGCAGGCGGATCTCTGTGAGTTCCAGGAAAGGCGCAAAGCTACACAGAGAAACCCTGTTTTGAAAAACCAAAAAAAAGGGGCTGGAGAGATGACTCAGAGGTTAAGAACACTGTCTGTTCTTCCAGAGGTCCTGAGTTCAATTCCCAGCACCCACATGGTGGCTCACAACCATCAGTAATGAGATCTGGCTCCCTCTTCTGGCCTGTAGGGATAAATGCAAACAGAATATTGTATACATAATAAATAAATAAATCTTTAAAAAAAAAAAGAAAGAAAGAAAAACCAAAAAAAAATTGAATTATAAAATACAAAATTAGTGGTATGATCTGCTATGAATTCCGATGTCAGACTTTGTAGCATGGGATGGTTTAAAAAGCCTGTGAAATTCATTAGGGCTAAGGTTTAAAGGATGATGGAGCATATTGTCTTCTCATTTTTGCCCCAAAGTCAGGCTTATTGTTAATCTTGATAAATCGTGATAACAGTTCATACAAAGGTTTCCCCTACAATATTATTTTAACAAACTTAAATTGCTTATAAATTGATTATATATACAAAGAAAGTTGGATAGCATATTATAAGAACTATAAGCTGGGTGGTGGTGGCGCACGCCTTTAATCCCAGCACTCTGGATGTAGAGCCAGGTGGATCTCTGTGAGTTGGAGGCCAGCCTGGGCTACCAAGTGAGTTCCAGGAAAGGTGCAAAGCTATACAGCGAAACCCTGTCTTCAAAAACCAAAACCAAAACCAAACCAAACCAAAACAAAATCCATAAAGATATTCATACCTTAGTACTCGTTAATTCCATCAAAAGCCACAGATGTTTATTGCAACATTACCCATTGGCAAAATAAAACTGAGAAGAAACCAAATGTCTAAATTTAAGCTATTTTATGTAGCCATCTTAATTTAAGTATAACTAAGTTAAAAGGAGTAACGTAAGTTAGTTATGTCTACAAAGGCAAACCTATTTGTTTATTGTTTTGTTTGTTTTCTTTCTGTTTTGGATGCAGTCTCATTCTATAGTACAGCTGTCCTCAAATGTGCTATCCTCCTGTCTCAGTCTCTTGAGTGACAGAATGTTATACCCCTCAGGCAAAGGCTGGATCTTGTTCGTTGTCACATCCCATGTTTAGATAATGACTTACATGTAGTAGTATTCTTTAGGTACATGTAGAATAAATAAACAAAATCATAATTATTTTACCTTTGGATTTTGTGTGAATTTAATGAGCTAGATCTTAAAAGAAACAGACCAAAAATGAAAGTAGATTGCAGTATTGGATGTTAGATGTATTTAACAGTTTTCTGGAATGTTGCAGCATCAATTCTATAATCTAAAAAAATTCTTTTTTTCAATAATTATTTTTATTTTATGTGCATTGGTGTTTTGCCTGTATGTATGTCTGTTTGAGGGTGTCAGATCACGGAGTTACAGACAGTGGTGGGCTACCATGTGGATGCTGAGAATTGAACCCTGTTCCACTGGAAGAGCAGCTGGTGTTCTTAACCTCTAAGCCATCTCTCCAGCCCCTTAAAGAACAGATTCTTTAAGTTTGCCTTTATGGCTATTCTCTACATGCTTATTCTCTAAATGTAGGAAAGGATACATCAGATTTAGGACTTATTTTAGAGTGTGCATATGTTTTATCACATATTCATGGGAAATTTGCTTCTTTTGAGTTAGCATACAATGTAATAGGAATTAAGAATGAATCCAGTCTTCATTACTTTTACATTTCCTTACTGTCTCTTAATGCATATGATAAAAGCTCTGTGTCTTGTCTGTTTTGCTTATTGCTGTATATACAGGGCCTGAATCATAGTAATATCAGTGTATTATAGTCAAGTGAGTAAATGGCAAGGCCAAATATAAGTATGAATCCATACATGACTTCATATGGCATTGAAGAATATTTTTGTGGACAGCTTATTTGAACAGTTTGTCACCCAGACAAATGGACTTTGTGATAATTATTGTGCTCTTTTTCAGAGGACATTACAAGTTCTATTGCCTGATCTGGCTGCCAAAGCAAGCCCTGCAGCATCTGCTCTCATTCGAACTTTAGGAAAACAATTAAATGTCAATCGTCGCGAGATTTTAATAAATAACTTCAAATATATTTTTTCTCATTTGGTTTGTTCTTGTACCAAAGATGAATTAGAACGTGCCCTTCATTATCTGAAGGTATTTGGATATTTGTATGTGTTTTATTCTCTTATTTAAGTAAACATTATTGGAAAAAACTATTGTAACATTGTAATGTAGGAAGGACAGTGAGTAATTTATAGGTTGTAAGAATATTTATAAATATTGTGTTAAATAATCACTGTCTTGGGAGGATTCTAAATAGGATTGGTCTTTTGATATTTTCTCTGATCATTTACCATAGTAGGATAAAATAGTCATCCTTTCATGAATGAGGTTCTTACATGATTTTTAGTAATTTTGTGCTGATTACAGTTATACTAGCTGATAATATACAAGTAATTATAGGAAGAGACAACTATATTTAACTGTATGCCTGTGTTTGGTTTAGTTACTTGCTACTCTGATAATATGATTATAATTCTGCCTACTTTTTAAATTATTAATAATTTAATGGGTCTGGAGAGATGGCTGAGTGGTATTAACAGGACTTGTTCTAGCACAGGACTTGGGTTCAGTTCCCAACACCCACATGCATGGCAGATCATATCTTCCTGTAACTCCAGGTCCAGTATCTGCTGCCCTCTTCTGACCTCTGTGGCACCAAGCACCCATGTACACATACATACATATAGGCAGAACACTATAGACATGAAAAGTAAAAAAATAAATCTTAAAATTTTTGTGTGTGTGTGTGTGTGACTGTGTGTGTAAGAGATAGAAACAGTGCATGGGTGCTTATGGGCCACTGTGCATGTGTAGATCATAAAACAACTTTTGGGACTTTATTCTCTCATTTCATTATGGGTTAGGCTGTTAGGTTTGCATGTCTTGCTAGTTTTTAAACTTAAAATTATAGCTTGGGCTTCTTTTTGATTTTTATTAACAACAGTGTCTTTGAGGAATGTAAGACCATGGAAATAGAAAACCTTAATTTTATTTTTCTCTAAGAGACAGCAGATCTCTTTTCATTTTAGACCTAATGACTATTAATTTGTTTTCATTTATCTCGAGGACATTAACTGTGTGTTATAGAGACAGAATGATAATATTTATGGAGTACATACTATATGTCAGAAACTTCTCTGTCCACATACTATCTGGGTCATTTCAGTTATTTGACGAGATGCAGGTAGTACATCTTATCTCATGTACAAAATGCTTGAGACAAGATTTCAGATTTTTCTTTGCTTCTTTTTGTTGTATTTTGAAACATTTGCATATATATAATGAGATATTTTGAGGATGAGACCAAAGTCTAAACACAGAATTCATTCATGTTTCACACACAAATGTATAGCTCAATTGTGTGTGTTGGTGCACGGTTTTAATGCCAGCACTTGGATCTTTATGAGTTCGAGGCCAGCCTGGTCTACAAAGGGAGTTCTAGGGCAGCTAAGGTTGTTACACAGAGAAACCCTGTCTCGAAAATCAACAACAACAAAAGAGATAATTTTATACACTATTTTCAATGTGTCTGCATTTTGACTGCAACCTATCATTTAAAGTCAAGTATGAAATTTTCTGCTTCTGATATCATGACAGTGTTAAAGAATTGATATTTGGGCTTTAATTAGGAATGTTCAGCCAGTGTTTTGTTTTATAGATGATGGAACTAAGGCAGTGAGAAGTTAGATTAGGTAATGTGTCCAAATCACAGGACAACTTATAAATGACAGCTAAAATTTAGACTCCAGCATTCTGACCAAAAACCTGCTGTGTAGCACTGTCCTTGCAGCCAGGGTCCATGCATCTGTAAAAACTGTGTTGCTGGTGCAAAAGACTTTAGGCAAACATAGGACTTTTCAAATTTTATTTCAATATTAAGTCTGATCGCTTTTCTTCATTGCATACAGCTCATGGGAGACCTATCAGGAGAGAAGGATAGAATTCTTTGCCAGTGTCTTTTCTTAGTTCTGTTAGTAAGCTATGCCATCTGACCTAGAGCTCTTGATTTACTAATAACATGTTAAAAATCTGTACTTATTTTTGGATGCTAATATGAGGAAAATAATTTTTCATATCTTTAGAATGAAACAGAAATTGAGCTGGGGAGCCTGTTAAGACAAGATTTTCAAGGATTGCACAATGAATTATTGCTACGTATTGGAGAACATTATCAACAAGTTTTCAATGGTTTGTCAATTCTTGCCTCATTTGCATCTAGTGATGATCCATATCAGGGACCACGAGATATCACATCACCTGAACTGATGGTAAGGCCCGTGATATTTGGTTTGTTTTTCTCCTTTTTTTTTTTTTAATTTATTTTATTTTACAATACCATTCAGTTCTACATATCAGCCATGGGTTCCCCTATTCTCTCCCCTCCCACCCCCTCCTCTTACCCCCAGCTCACCCCCATTCCCACCTCCTCCAAGGCAAATCCTCCCCGAGGACTGCGATCAACCTGGTAGACTCAGTCCAGGCAGGTCCAGTCCCTTCCTCCAAGTGTCCCTGCAAAAGCTCCAGGTTTCAAACAGCCAACTCATGCAATGAGCACAGGACTTGGTCCCACTGCCTAGTTGCCTCCCAAACTGATCAAGCCAATCAACTGTCTCACCTATTCAGAGGGCCTGATCCAGCTGGGGGCCCCTCAGCCTTTGGTTCATAGTTCATGTGTTTCCATTCATTTGGCTATTTTTTTCAATAATTGAGTAAAACTGAAATTTATTATAAGCCACAGTCGTCCTAGGGACCCCCATGCTACATATATAGCCTCCATGGTTCTATGGGTTGTGGTCTGATTGTTCTTTATTTTATATCTATAATCCACTTATGAGTGAGTACATACCATAACTGTCTTTCTGGGTTTGAGTTACCTCACTCAGGATGATTTTTTCTAGTTCTATCCATTTGCCTGCAAATTTCATGCTTTCATTGTTTTTCTCTGCTGAGTAGTACTCCATTGTGTATATGTACCACATTTTTTTCATCCATTTTTCCGTTGATGGGCATCTAGGTTGTTTCCAGGTTCTGGCTATTACAAATAGTGCTGCTATGAACATAGCTGAGCATGTATCTTTATGGTATGAATCAGCATTCCTTGGGTAAATGCCCCAAGAGTGGGATGGCTGGGTCTTGAGGTAGTTCGATTCCTAATTTTCTGAGAAACTGCCATACTGATTTCCACAGTGGTTGTGCAAGTTTACATTCCCACCAACAGTGGAGGAGTGTTCCCTTTGCTCCACATTCTCTCCAACATTGACTGTCATTGGTGTTTTTGATTGTAGCCATTCTGACAGGTGTAAGGTGGTATCTCAGAGTCGTTTTGATTTGCATTTCTCTGATGATTAAGGATGTTGAGCATTTCTTTAAATGTCTTTCAGCCATTTGTGATTCTTCTTTTGAGAATTCTCTGTTTAGCTCTTTAGCCTATTTTTTAATTGGACTGTTCAGTATTTTGATGTCTAGTTTCTTGAGTTCTTTATATACTGTGGAGATCAATCCTCTGTCAGATGTGGGGTTGGTGAAGATCTTTTCCCATTCTGTTGGCTGTCTTTTTGTCTTATTGACTGTGTCTTTTGCCCTGCAAAAGCTTCTCAGTTTTGAGAGGTCCCATTTATTAATTGTTGTGCTCAGGGTCTGTGCTGTTGGTGTTTTATTTAGGAAATGGTCTCCGGTGCCAATGCGTTCAAGAGTGCTTCCTACTTTCTTTTCTATTAAGTTTAGTGTAACTGGATTTATGTTCAGGTCTTTGATCCACTTGGACTTGAGTTTTGTGCATGGTGACAGATATGGATCTATTTGTAATCTTTTACATATTGACATCCAGTTATGCCAGCACCATTTGTTGAAGATACTTTCTTTTTTCCATTGTATAGTTTTGGCTCCTTTGTCAAAAACCAGGTGTTCATATGTGCATGGATTAATGTCAGGGTCTTCAATTTGATTCCATTGGTCTGTATGTCGGTTTTTATACCAGTACCAAGCTGTTTTTATTACTATAGCTCTATAGTAGAGTTTGAGGTCAGGGATGGTGATGCCTCCAAAGGTTGCTTTATCGTATAGGATTCTTTTAGCTATCCTGGGTCTTTTGTTTTTCCATATGAAGTTGAGTATTTTTCTTTCCAAGTCTGTGAAGAATTGTGTTGGGATTTTGATGGGGATTGCATTGAATCTGTAGATTGCTTTTGGTAAGATTGCCATTTTTACTATGTTAATCCTACCTATCCATGAGCATGGGAGATCCCTCCATTTTCTGATATCTTCTTCAATTTCTTTCTTTAGAGATTTAAAGTTCTTATCAAAAAGGTCCTTCACTTGTTTAGTTAGTGTTATCCCAAGGTATTTTATATTATTTGTGGCTATTGTAAAGGGTGATGTTTCTCTGACTTCTTTCTCAGCCCTTTTATCATTTGTACATAGGAGGGCTACTGATTTTTTTGAGTTGATCTTGTATCCTGCCACTTTACTGAAGGAGTGTATCAGCTGTAGGAGTTCCCTGGTAGAGTTTTTGGGGTCACTTATGTATACTATCATATCATCTGCAAATAGTGAAAGTTTGACTTCTTCCTTGCCAATTTGTATCCCTTTGATCTCCTTTTGTTGTCTTATTTCTCTAGCTAGAACTTCTAGTACTATATTGAATAAATATGGGGAGAGTGGACAGCCTTGTCTTGTTCCTGAATTTAGTGGTATCGCTTTGAGTTTCTCTCCATTTAATTTGATGTTTGCTGTTGGCTTGCTATAAATTGCTTTTATTATGTTTAGAAATGTTCCTTGTATTCCTGATCTTTCTAAGACCTTTATCATGAAGGGGTGTTGGATTTTGTCAAAGGCTTTTTCAGCATCTAAGGAGATGATCATGTGGTTTTTTTCTTTCAGTTTGTTTATATGGTGTATTACATTGACTGATTTTCGTATGTTGAACCATCCTTGCATCCCTGGGATGAATCCTACTTGGTCGTGATGGATGATTGTTTTGATGTATTCTTGGATTTGGTTTGCCAGTATTTTGTTGAGTATTTTTGCATCAGTGTTCATGAGGGAGATTGGCCTGTAGTTCTCTTTCTTTGTTGCATCTTTGTGTGGTTTGGGTATCAGGGTAATTGTAGCCTCATAAAAAGAGTTTGGTAGTGTTCCTTCTGTTTCTATTGTGTGGAACACTTTGAAGAGGATTGGTATTAGTTCTTCTTTGAAAGTCTGGTAGAATTCTGCACTGAAACCATCTGGTCCTGGGCTTTTTTTGGTTGGGAGGCTTTTGATGACTGTTTCTATTTCTTTAGGGGTTATTGGTTTATTTAAATTGTTTATCTGGTCTTGATTTAGTTTTGGTATGTGGTATTTATCCAGAAAATTGTCCATTTCTTCCTGGTTTTCCATTTTTGTGGAGTACAGGTTTTTGAAGTATGATCTGATGATTCTCTGGATTTCCTCATTGTCTGTTGTTATGTCTCCCTTTTCATTTCTGATTTTGTTAATTTGGGTGCTCTCTCTTTGCCTTTTGGTTAATTTGGCTAGGGGTTTGTCTATCTTGTTGATTTTTTTCAAAGAACCAACTCGTTGTTTCATTGATTTTTTTTTTTTTTTTTTTTACATTGTTCTCTTGTTTTCTATTTCATTGATTTCAGCCCTCAATTTGATTATTTCCTGGCGTCTATTTCTCCTGGGTGTCTACCTCTGCGGGCTGCCGTTGGGCCTGTATGTTTCTGCTGGCTGCTGCCGCGGGCCTACCTGCCTCTGCTTGTCGCTGCTGCCGGGGCCGGTCTACCTCTGCGGGCCACTGGGCCAGTCTACTACCTCTACGGGCTGCCGCCGGTCCTGTATGTCCCTGTCAGCCGCCACTGCCGGGGTCGTCTCCTCCTTTTTTGTAACTACTTAAGAAGCTGAGGAAACTCCTTGCCCCCATTTTCCAAGTATATGGTTGTTTTTTTTTTTTTTTTAATTTTAATTGGAATTTTTCTTTTAGAAAAGGTTAAAGTTGTATGGTCGCAGAAGATGTTAGCTGCATATGTATCTTTGAAAATGTGGACTTCTAGGTGATTCTTAGGATTTTATTTTTTCCTAAGGTTCCCGCCCCCCTTTATTTATTTATTTATTTTTTTAGAAAAGGTCTCTATATAACCCTGGTTGACCTAGAACTCACTTTGTAGACCTGACTGGCCTCAAACTCTTATAAGAGATCTGCTTATTAGTGTTGGGATTAAAGGCATGCAACACCACACCTGGCATGATTTATTTTTCACTAAGTAAACAACAAGGTTAATTATATTTTTACAGCTTTCCCCTCATCTTGTTTCTTCTTACAACTAATCCTTGACAAAGCAAGCAGCAAGCTAAATTAAATCCTTTGTTTGGAATAAAGGAAAGATGCGGTTTCTTTCTTTGTTTTCTACTTTTGTTGTTGTTTGCTTGCTTGTTAGTTCTGAAACAGGGCATCATAAAATCCAGGCTTACCTCAAAGTCCCTATGTAGTTGAGAATGGCCTTGAACCTCTTATCTTTCTGCCTCTGGTTCCTGAGTTCCGGGATTACAGGCCTGTGCCAACACATCAAACTTTCTCTTTTCTCTTTATTTTTCAGCTTTATTTTTTTCATGTTGGAGTGATTTGGAATAGTGTAATTCCCTCTGCCCTATCATCATGATTTCTTTTGATTCCTTGCTTTGATAGGATGATTTTGATGATTTGATGATTCCATTGTTAACGTTTCAATTCAGACTTTTAAACTGTGAACTTTGAACTTTGGGGTTTATATAGGTTAGATCCTAGGAGGAAATAGATGGCATGCACACAAATGTTTATCTGAAAATATATTTAACAACTAGTGCCAGTTCTAAAAGGGAATTTTAAGGAATCCAGTTTGCAGTGCTGGGGATCAAACCTAGAGCTTTGTATATGCTAGGCAAATGTCTTAGTTAGGGTTACTATTGCTGTGATGAAACACCATAATCAAAGAAACTTGGGGGAGGAATGCTTTTTTTGGCTTATGCTTCCATGTCACGGCTTATCACAGGAAGTCAGGACAGGAACTCAAGCAGGGCAGGAACATGGAGACAGAAGCTGTTACAGAGGCCATGGAAGAGTGCTACTTGCTTGTTTGCTCCTCTTGAGTTGCTCAGCCTGCTTTTTTACAGAACCCAGGATCACCAGCCCAGAGGTGGTCCCACCCACATTTGGCTGGGCCCTCCCCCATCAATCTCTAAGAAATACCCTACATGCTTGTTTACAGCCCAATCTGATGGAAGTATTTTCTTGAGATTCCCTCCTCTCAGGTGACCTTAGCCTGTGTCAAGTTGTCATCCAGCATAGCAGCTACCTTACACTGAGCTATCTGTGTGTAACCTTGGACCCCAAAGGAGCCTTTTCTTCCTTGACTTGTTTCCCCTAATCTTCCCTACTTCGGGCTATGGTATTTTGTACCGTTTTCTACCCATTTCTTCTTCTAAAACCTGAAAATAATGTATAAGCTCTTCAAATTAAATCTGTAAGACCATGTGCAACAGTGTGCCTTTCTACCTTCCTTTTGTTAAACTCTTCCTTTCATTACTGTAGCTCTGTTGGCTTTGTTTTTAAAAACAGCAAACTTCCAGATTTGTAGCTGTTGGCTTTAAATGGTCTCTGTAATTACAATAATAATTTCCTGGATGTTTTTCACTCTCCAAAGTTTCCTTATCACCCCTAGCTAAATTCATTTTCCAGTTTCTATCATGTGTTTGTATTTCTTTTCTTTTCCTTTTTTTTTTTGTGTGTGTGTATGTTTATTTTCTTATAGCTCTGTCACAATCATATTTATGTGTGGATTAGTGCCTCCTACTAATTGCCATGTATATTAGTGCTTATCTTATACACATGTACCTAGCATGATAGTATATATTTGGTGAATGGCAGGCGTACATACTTAAAGTACTATTTGTCTGGATGCCAGGAACTTTAAAATTAGAATATTTATGTAGATTTGAGTGCCACCTATTCCTACATAGACTAGAACCATATAGTTAGGGAATTGTGGCTTATTATGCCAAAGTTTAATTTCAATCCAAATCAGAAGTTTACAAAGTACATATTATGGAGATACTGTTATTAAACCCAATACTTTGCTAATCTAAAAAAAAAATTAATGATGATTTAAACAAAAAGGTTCACAAACCAAAAATTCCTTTGCTTGGTAAGAGTTTCTGTGTGCTAAAAAGACATGTAGGATAAATACCTAACTCCTTCACTGTATACTAGTACAGACTCTTCCTCTTCTGCGCTTAGCGGTGACTGTAACCCTAAAGTTACCTGAATCAGGTGCCTTAACATTAAGTCATGCTACCTTGGAACATATTTCAGTTACCACCCATCACTAGCTCTGTTTCTTGCCATTTTTCTTGCCTGATATAGTTCAGTGGTAGAAAGCTGCCCACTAGGAATTCTGTAATAAATCTCAGGTTCAGAGGGAAAGAAGAGAGACACTTTATAGATAAAACATATTAATATCTTTTCTTTAAATCCATAGGCTGATTATTTGCAACCAAAATTGTTGGGCATTCTGGCCTTTTTTAATATGCAGTTACTGAGCTCCAGTGTTGGCATTGAAGATAAGAAAATGGTAAGTAGTGGTATTTGAATTCCAAGGAGCTAGAATAAAATTCATATTGAATATTCAGGAAATAGGAGTTTTGCTTTAGTTACAAACTTGCAAATATAAAAAGTTAGTGAACAAGCTGGATATGGTAGCCTACACCTGTAATTCCACCATGTGGAAGACGGGTTGAAAGGATCACTGAGAGTTTGATGCCAGCCTGGGCTGCATAGTGGGCTCCAAGCAATCCTTAGCTAAGTGTGAGACTGTTAAAAAAGAGAAGCCACCAAACATTTGCTATTTATCACAGAATATCATACATTTGTTTGTTAGGCATTGTAAAAATAGAAATTGCACCACTTGTAGCTATCACTGATGAAGACAAATAGGAAACCCAACTTAAGCTGGTCTAAAGAATTTGTTGGCTCTATAACTAAATATGCAAAGATAATGTAACTTCAGCTACAATTTGATTCTAGCTTCCAAGAACATTTCAGAATCAGTATCTTTGGTCATATTGACCTAGGTTAACTTTATACTTTAGTCATTATAACTTATGGTAGTCTTCCTGTCTTAGCCTCCTGTGTGCTGGGATTATGACAGCCACCTTGATCAGCTAGCTTTACTTGTCAGGTAATAATACTAACAATCCATGTCATTATGATATCTAGCCCAGTGGAAGACATAAGACAACAGTAACTGAGAGCTTGAACATCAGTTGTATAATTGAATTTTATGGTTCACCTGGGTCTGATGTTGGTATTTCTGTTTTTAGTGTGTATGTGTGTTAGCATGACTATGTAACGGTGCTCATATAAAGGTCGGAGGACAGTATGCAGGAGTTAATACACTCCTTCCACTCTATGGGCCCTAGGGCTAGAACCAAGTTGTCAGGCTTGGCAGCAAGCCTTTGCCTTGAGGGTTGTCTTGCTAGCCCAGTGGCAGCTTTTATTTTAGTATGTATTTCCTTTCTGATAACTTTAAGGATCCATGTAAGACATATAGACAAATTTAGCTACAAATTCTAAGTCAGTGCCTATTATTTCAATGTTAACTAGTAAATTTTCAGTAACTTGTATTCTATCTATATGGCTTCCCAAACATTTATGCCAAATGAGAGACTGAATGACTTTAAATCTTAAAGTGGGATTTATGTTATAAGCTATAACTTACATGGTTTGGTACATGTGCTGGCTAGTTTTATGTCAACTTGAGAGGTAGAGTCATTGGAGAGGAGGAAGCCTCAATTTAGAAAATAGCTCTAAAAGATTGGGCTGTAGGCAAGCCTGTAGAGCATTTTTTTAATTAGTGATCCATGAGGGAGGGCCCAGCTCATTGCGGGTAGGGCCACCCCTGGAACTTTGTGGCATGGGTGCTAATAAAAGCATACTGAGCAAGCCATAAGGAGCAAGTCTTAAGCAGCACCCTTCCATGGCCTCTGCATCAGCTCCTGCCTTCAGGTTCCTGCTTTGTTTGAGTTACTGTCCTGACTTCCTTCAGTGATGAACAGTGATGTGGAAGCATAAGCCAAATAAACCCTTTCTTCCTCGAGTTGCTTTTGGACATGGTGTTTCAACACAGGAATAGTAACTTCTAAGTACATGCATAAGATTCACCGGAGACTTTCTTTACCCATTCATTAGAGCCTAGAACTATTGATGCAGTCCTCACTCTGTTTCTAGTCTAAGTATATCCAGCAATTGATTGTTGTGTTAAATTCAGAACATCTTGAATTTACTATCATTGAAACCAGCATTGTCCATTATAAGGCATTCTGTTTAAATTATTTTATAATGGGGCTGGAGAGATGGCTCAGAGGTTAAGAGCACTGGCTGCTCTTCCAGAGGTCCTGAGTTCAATCCCCAGCAACTACATGATGGCTCACAACCATCTATAATGAGATCTGATGCCCTTTTCTGGCATTCAGGCAGAACACTGTAGATATAATGAATGAATAAACCTTTAAAAATACTTTATAAATAACTTTTAAGTTCAATCTGTATCTGAATTTATATTAGTGGTGTGAGACATATTTGAAGAAAATTAAAATGTATCATATACTTAGTAAATTTCAAGCTTTATTGTTTTAGAGGACCAATGGATCAAAATAGCAGAGCACCTTCAAGGGCAACAAAAGTAAGAATGTAATTTGTGTTTTTCAGATCTTGGTTCCCATGTAAGTTGACAGAAAAACCTGGCCAGCATTTATTAGACTTTTTGTAGTGTGTACATTGATACCTTGACGTTTGTGGAGGAAGCACTCACTTCTGCCACTTGTCTGCTCTGGCATCTTGTTTATAAGTTCTGTTTTTAACCACTCATTTCTTTGTAGGCTTTGAATAGTTTGATGTCTTTGATGAAGTTGATGGGACCTAAACATGTTAGCTCTGTGAGAGTAAAAATGATGACCACACTGAGAACTGGCCTTAGATTCAAGGATGATTTTCCTGAGTTATGTTGCAGGTAAATGACAGTCTTAATTGGTGTATTTTCTTGTATTTCTAGGAAACACTTACTTGAGTTCTTACCACAGGCTGATCTGGTGGGAACATTTTTTTCAGTTGAGGTGCTTTCTTCCTAAATAACTACAGTTTGCATCAAGTTGACATTAAACTAGCCAGTACAATTGACCCCTGTCGACTTGACACACAAACACATCACTTATTAAATCAGAACCTTTCTTTTTTATTCTTCCCCAAGATGGTATGGTTGATGTCACATATAAAACATTCTAACTTTTAAAAGTCCCAGTTTTAAAATTCCAATTTTAAAATTTAAATTCCAACTCAAAAAGTTCAATTTCTTTAAAACATTTAAGTCACTCCAAAAGTTTGAAGTCTCTTAACTGTGGGTTCCTATAAAATAAAAAATAAGTTACATACTTTCTTACTCCAAGAAGGAAGAACCAGGGTACAGTCACAGTCTGAACAATCAAAGCCAAATTCCCAACAGTGTAAATAACTCAGTATCCAGGGTCTAGGATTAACTCATGCTCTTATATGCACCAAAGGGTTTGGGCAGTCATACTTTTCTGGCTCTGTCATCCACACCAATTGCACCTTGTCATCTAGGATCAGGTTGGCTCCACTTCAGAGCTGCTGCTGTCCTCATAGTTGTCCATAGTACTGACATCTCTAAAATACTGGGGTCTCTGCTGCAGCTGGGCTGTCACTAGAAGCCTCTACTGGGCTCTCTTCAGGGATCCTAATCCTGCCACATGGTGCCAAGCCTCAGCTACTCTCCTATAACCCCTTCATTCCTTCAAAACCAGTACCTCGTGTGTGACTCTTTCACTAACAAGTTCACCTGCCAGCATGAGATGCAGCCTTGGCTCCTTTGAACCATAGGTTCTGTGTGCTGGCCCTGAAGAAATATCCCCAGATTTATGATCTTCAAGGTTGCCAGTCTTTTTTTTTTTTTTAAATCAGTACTAATTTCTTAGCTCCAGCTAACCAGAATCAGTTGTACTTACTAAACAAAGGTTTCACTTAAGTGGTGCTGGTCTTTTCTTAATTATAGCTGTTTCTTCAGCCGCAGCTGACCAGAACTACAGATTCTTAATTCAAAATATCAAACAGCCTCAGTAGTGTCTTTGAATCCATCTGAAGCTATATGTCAGACTTCTTTCATCTGCACTGCCCTCAGTATACTTACCTTCCAAGCTCCCACAGAACAGCCCACTGCACTCTGAGCATTCAACGGCTTTTCCAGCGCAAAGTTCAGATGCCACCACAGTCTTCCTCAAAACCCAGTGGTCAGGTCTATCATAGCAATGATTCACACCTTGATTCTGGTACCGTTTTTTGTCTGTTAAGATTTCTGTTGCTGTGAATAAAGAAGGGTTTATTTCAGCTTTCAATTCTCAGATTATAATTTATCAGTGAGTGAAGTCAGGGCTGAAACTTTCGCAAGGCAGGAACCTGGAGGTGGAAACTTACACAGAAGTCATCGAGGAGTACTGCTTATTGGATTGCTTCTTATAAGTTTCTCAGTTTGCTTTCTTATATTATCCAGAACCACTCACCCAAGAGTGGTACCACACCCCATTTGGAATGGGCCCACTCACATCAATCATCAATCAAGAAAATATACTACAGGCTTCTCCACAGGCTGATCTCTTGGGAGCATTTTCTCAGTAGTGATTCCCTCTTCCCAAAAAGCTCTAGCTTGTATTAAGTTGACATAAACTAGCCAGCATAGTTCTCACCCACCTCTTTCATCTTCCATAGTTCCTAGGCTAGCCTGGAACTTTCTGTGTGGGCAGAGCTGGGATTATAAGTATGTGCCACCCTATCTGTCTTTTTGTTTTCTTGTGGCCATACCGCTATCTCAGGCTCCTAATTTCTGGAATTACAGACCTGTACCAGTGTGCCTGTCTTTAATTTCATCTGTTTGTTTGCTTATTCATTTATTTATTTTGAGCAGGGTGTCATGTAACCCAGGCTGCCCTCAAATTCGACTTGATATGTAGATGGTGATGACTTTGAACTCCTGATCTACCTTTCAGGTGGGATGCACTTTCAGGCATGTACCACCAGGTCCAGTTAGCCCTCTTTTTAAAAGCATAGCTAGTTCTTCCTTTGCAGGAGTGGGGAAAGATTGTGACATCCTGATAAACACATTATCGTTAAGTTGAAAATATCACAAATTGGAACAATTTTTGTATGTTTTTGAGACACTGTCTTGCTATGTAGCCCAAACTGACCCAGAAGTCAACAGTCCTCTACCTCAGCCTCCCAGGTATTGGAATTATAGGCATTCACCACCAAGCTGGGGCTGAAAATATATTTTTAATGTACCTAACCTGCCATACACTGTAGCCTAATGTAGCCTGGATTAAATGAGCTCGAAACACTTACGGTAGCTTTCATTTGGTCAAAATCATATAACACAAAGTCTGTTTATAATAAAGTGTTGAGTATCTTGTGTAGTCTATTGAACACAGTAGTATGTTGTTAAGTACAATATCCATTGCTCACCCCCATGGTTATATGAAACCTATTACTAGAAACTATGGCTTGCTATCACTGCCCAGTATCACAAGGGAAAATTGTGCTGTATTATTAGTTCATGGAAAGATGAAAATTCAGCTTCACTTTTAAATTTTTTGAGAGTCTTACATAGCCCAGGCTGCCCTTGAACTCTGTGACATTATTCTACAAGTGCTGAGATTAGGGGTGTGCATCACCACATCCAGCCTTCAAATAAATTCCTTCTAAATGTGTGTACAGCATTGTGAAGTCAAAAAAAGTCTTTGTAAGTTGTACTGTGCTTATGGATTATCTGTGTAAGCAAATGTATAAAAACATAACATTTGGGTTTTCTTTTGTATTGATCTTGTCCCAAAATACTGTTTCACCTTTGTTTTTATTTGTTAGTTTAGTTGGTTAGTTGGGGTTTTTAAGTTTTGTTTGATTTAATATAACTTAGAGATCACTGTGTGTGTTTGTGTGTGTGTGTGTGTGTGTGTGTGTGTGTGTGTGTGTGTGTGTATTATTCAGCTAACAACTAATTGATAGTACTTTCCAAATATAAAAATACTTTGAATTAATTTTTGTTTTTCACTTAGGGCATGGGACTGCTTTGTTCGTTGTCTGGATCATGCTTACCTGGGCCCCCTGCTCAGTCATGTCATAGTTGCTTTGTTACCTCTCATATACATGCAGCCAAAAGAAACTGCTGCTATCTTTCACTACCTCATCATTGAAAACAGGTATTGAAACTGAAATTAAGCATAAAATACTTGCGTGCGTGCATGCATGCATGCGTGCGTGCGTGCGTGTGTGTGCGCGCGCGCGCGCGCGCCTTGTTGTTGATTGTTTGAGGTAGGGTCTCACTGTGTAGCTCTGACTGTCCTGGAACTTACTATATAGTCCAGGCTGGCCTCAAACTCACAGAGATCTGCCTGCCTCCTGAGTGCTGGGATTAAATGGCACCACCTTATTTTTTGAGACAAAGTCTTTTTTTTTTTTTTTTTTTTTTAATTATTATTTTACTTTTTTTTTTTTAGATTTATTTTTATTTATTATGTATACAGTGTTCTGTCTGCATGTGTCCCTGCAGGCCAGAAGAGGGCACCAGATCTTATTACAAGTGGTTGTGAGCCACCATGTGGTTGCTGGGAATTGAACTCGGGACCTCTGGAAGAGCAGTCGGTGCTCTTTAACCACTGAGCCATCTCTCCAGCCCCGAGACAAAGTCTTTTTAAAACCTGACTGATTGCTCTAATCTAGCTAGCCAGCAAAGCCCCAAGGATCCTCCTGTCGTTGCCTCTTTGGTGCTGGGATATCAGGAACATGCTTTTCTGTGGTAACTTGGGGATCCAACTCAGGTCTTGGTGCTTACACAGCAAGTGCTTTACCAAATGAACAATCTCTCCAGCCCTAAAATACTTTAAAATGTGTTTTTATGTCTCTAAGTATTGCTATTTTTTTTGTTTTCTACATGCTAGAGCAATAAATCACTAATATAACTTTTTATATCTCTTTTCAGATATTTCATATGTTTATTGTTTGTTATAGATGGTAAAATAATTTTTCATGTCATAAGAAAAATTTTCTTTCACTTGGTGCTAGGTAGACCCTCACCCTCCTGAGTAAACGAATTGTTATGTGTTTGTTTATTGGTTCATCCCATGTCTAGCACAGGACTTAGCATCCAATAGCACACATGGTAGCTATTTCTAATTTTTTATGCACTACTAAAGACTAGGACTAAAAATGTATTTAAACCTAGAAAGATTTTTATTATAACTTAAGCAATTAAAATGTTATAGCATTAATAAGGATTATTTGCATATTTTTCTCTGAAAATTCTTTATGAAAATTTATATTGGGATTGATTTCTACTACTTTCTGTTTTCCAAATGTGATGCCTTAGAAATAGTGAACTCCTTTATTTGCTTATAATCTTGTAGTTTAGGCTAAGTTCAGCTTGCTATTTCTTCTGTTGGTCTCATCAGAGATCACTGGTATGGCCACTTTTCAGAAGGTAAACTGAAGTGGACTCCCTGTCCATGTAATGTCAGAGCCCTTCTCTCTGTGTGCCTTGTCCATGTTGATAGCTTGATTTCTTGCATGGTGACTCAGTATTTCCTGAGCACAAAAATGGAAACTGCCAGGTCTAAGCTCTTTCCTATCCACAGCATATCTTCTTCCACATGTACTTAGCAATAAAACAATTCTTGTACCTGTTCTGGATTAAAGAATAAAGAGCTATATATGAGTGCATATTGAGAAGCATGGTTTCTTGTGGACTGATGTGACAGGCTATCAAGGATGTTTTTTTGTCTCTGATTATTTGCCATTATTAAATGTTTTATTGTAATTGTTTATTTAATTTGAGTTTTTTTGTTTGTTTATTTTTTGGGTTTTTTTTGTTGTTGTTGTAATACTAGGGATTGAGCCCAGGCATTTTTCATGTTAAGCAACCACTCTACCACTGACTTATTTCTAGTATAATTGCTAATTAGTTGTAATTGCTAAATTGTTAATTTAGCTGGGACCATAGACATGGCCAGGAAGATTACTTTGCATTTGAATAATCACAATGAGCTTTTAAGTATGAATTTTATTAGCTTTACTTTCAACTTTTGTTTCATATTCATAGTCTTGCAAATAATTCTTTCTATTAGGGATGCTGTGCAAGATTTTCTTCATGAAATATATTTTTTGCCTGATCACCCAGAATTAGAAAAGATAAAAGCAGTTCTCCAGGAATATAGAAAGGTATTTCATTTCTTTACTTATGGTATGAAAGATTTTTTTTTTTTTTTTTTTTTTTTTTTTTTTTGGTTTTTTCGAGACAGGGTTTCTCTGTGTAGCTTTGCGCCTTTCCTGGAGCTCACTTGGTAGCCCAGGCTGGCCTCGAACTCACAGAGATCCGCCTGGCTCTGCCTCCCGAGTGCTGGAATTAAAGGCGTGCGCCACCAACGCCCGGCCATTTTTTTTTTTTGGTATGAAAGATTTTAAGTACAAAATTGCTTCTGAATTCCAGTACACTGAAAAAAGATCTTTTTACGATTAGTTGTGATAGTGCACGCCTTTAATCCCAGCACTCGGGAGGCAGAGGCAGGCAGATCTCTGTGAGTTCGAGGCCAGCCTGGTCTACAGAGTGAGTTCCAGGACAGCCAGGGATGTTACACAGAGAAACCCTGTCGAAGGAAGGGAGGGAGGGAGGAAGGAAGGGAGGAAGGGAGGAAGGAAGAAAGGAAGGAAAAGGAAGGAGATGGTGATTAGAATCCATGACTTTGGAAAGAGGGAAGTTTTACCAGTCAAAACAATTTTATTTTGTTTTACTTTGTTTTGGGACAGTCTCTTGTAGCTGAGGCTATCTTCAAATATACTATGTAGCTGAGGCTGGTCTTGAATACTTCATCTACCTGCTTAGCATTCCAAATGCTGGAGTTACAGTCATGCACTACTGCACCACTACCACATCCTATTTAGGTGAGAGACACAATTAGTATTAAATAGAAGCCACCCTCTCTACATTTCAGAGGGGAAATATGGGATGATTCCAGCTATATTATGCTATAAATCATAGTATCACTATGTAAGATCTAAATGATTCTTGATCATCTTAAAATCTTAAAACTTTATGAAATTGCCGGGCGGTGGTGGCGCACGCCTTTAATTCCAGCACTCAGGAGGCAGAGCCAGGCAGATCTCTGTGAGTTTGAGGCCAGCCTGGGCTACCAAGTGAGCTCCAGGAAAGGCGAAAAGCTACGCAGAGAAACCCTGTCTCGAAAAACCAAAAAAAAAAAAACAAACAAAAAAACAAAACTTTATGAAAATACTGTAATCTCATAGAATTTCAGAAATAGAATACTTTGAGTAGTGAAAGGATTTAATAGAATTATCTACCGAGTTCACAGACCTGGTTCAAGATCATTATGTAGCCTCTATAAATTAGTGAAAATATGTACTTCTTATCAAGTGCTTACTTTAGATAAATTTTTATTCAGTTGGAAGAAAATCTCTAGTTCTAAAGATTTTAGAATAAAAAAATTTCCCCTAAAAAAACACTGATGACATAGACTTTGCAAAGAAGGGGATGGACAAACTTAGTTGGTTTATAGTTTAGCTATTTTAACAGTAACATGTTATATAGAAAACAGGCTATTCAGAGGTTGTTTCGATAGTTAATAAAGTATGTCTCTTTGCTCTTTGTTTAGGAGACTTCTGAGAGTACTGACCTTCAAACTACTCTCCAGCTATCCATGAAAGCAATTCAACACGAAAATGTAGATGTTCGTATTCATGCTCTTACCAGTTTGAAGGAAACATTATATAAAAATCAGGTATGCTAAAGTGATACAATTCAAATTATAAGAAAAAAGTATTGGGAGTTTAAAGAAAAGATGATAGATTGGCATTCTTGCTTGAGAACTCTAAAAATTTAGTGGAATTAGTTATTTTTATTTTACCTAGATTATAAAATCTGACTGAAAAATGGATAATCTGTAAGATGGATGTCCATTAGCTTCAGTCTCAAAAATTTGTACAATAGTCTGTTGTTTTGAAGGGTTCTTATTTCATAGTTGTACTTTAAATTACTACATCTTCTTTTAATTTTTTTTAAAGATTTATTTATGTATACAGTGTTCTGCCTGCATGTAGGCCTGCAGTCCAGAAGAGGGCACCAGATCTCATTACAGATGGTTGTGAGCCACCATATGGTTGCTGGGAATTGAACTCAGGGCCTCTGGAAGAGCATCCAGTGCCCTTAACCTGTGAGCCATCTCTCCATCCCCTTTTTTGAACTTTGAATTAAAAATTATTCTTATTTTTTGTATGGTATTTATGTGGTGTAAGTATGTGGTTCATTCTAATTTGTCATGTGTCTTCCTCTGTCACTTTCTACCTTTACTGATCTGGAAGCTCACTGTTTAGACTATGTTGACTGACCACTGAGCTTCTCCCTCCCAATTCCAGGTTTGCAGCCATGCACAACCATGTCCCACATTTTAAAGTGAGTGTTAGGTGTTTGAACTCAGGGCCTCATGCTTGTACGGCAAGCACTCCTAAACCACTGGGCCTTGACAACTTCATTTTAAGTAAGGAGTTGAATGTTTGTATATCAGCAGTTTATGTGACTCTGCTGACGTAACTACCCCATTGATATCTGTCATATAAAATGTCAATAATTTTACTATTTTATAATTGGACTGAGCTAACTGTATTAGTTTTTGTTTGTTTGATTTTTAGTAGTCCAAAGTTGCCTCAAACTTTGAGTAGAGCCAAAGATGGCCTTGAACTCATGATTCTCTTGCCTTGGCTTCTTGAGAGATAGAATTATAGGCTTATACCACCTTGTCAACATTTCTCTTTCCTTCCTTTTTCCCTGCTTCCATCCTTCCCTCTCTTCCTTTCTTCCATACTTCCAGCTGTACTACTCATATTAAAGGGATCTTTTTGGGCAAATTCCAGAAGGATAAGATTGTAAGAAGTTCAAATTAGTTTTGATGGGATGTAGAATTCTATTTAAAAGTCATATATACTAATTATTACAAAGCAGAAAAGAATTCATTGAAAATAAAATGGTAGAGACTTGTAGATTGTCCTGAAATAAAGATGAATGCCTGAATCAATTCTCAATCTCTCCACCATCAAAAGTAGCAACAAGGAGAGCGCATAAATCCTAACATAATCCACACCTTTAATGTTGTTACAAGACAGAATCCAAAAAACCAGAGATTCTGAACAGTGTGTATAAAGAGCAGGAGGACCAGAACTAGAACTTACTCCCAGTGGAAGAGCAACACTGGAAATGCCTTCCGGGTACTGGCTACAGAGAAGATACTGGAAAGTATATAGGTGCTGAGGTCTCAGACAGTCATTTTCCCTGGGAGAAGTAAAAGAATAGGGAGGAAAAGGAAGCATGCTTTGTAGACCGTGTTATAAACAGAAAGAAGAAAGGTAGAAAAGTCTTGTAGAAATAAATTTATCAAATCCTACCTTTGATGTCAAAAAAAAAATAAAATGGTGCTTTATTTTTAAACAATTAACTGTACTATGCTGGTATAGGTATTTATTTATGAAATGAAAATCTTTAGCATTACAAAATTCTTATTGTTAGAGCCTATATGGAGGATTCACAATATGAGTAGAAAAATTACATATAAGAAAGCTTTGTGAAGTAGTGCATGTCTTTAATCCCAGCACTGAGAAGACAGAGGCAGATAAATCTCTGAGTTCAAGGCCAGCCTTGTCTGCATAGAGAGTTCCAGGCCAGCCAAGGCTGTATAGTAAGACTGTCTCAAAAAATCGAAAAACAAAATAAAGTGAGAAAGAAATCCACTCATAGTGCTTTAATCCCAGCACTTGAAAGACTGACTGAGGCAAGATTACTTTATTGCTTAAGGACCAACCCACGGTACAGTGTGAGAACCTGTCTCAAAGGAAAAAGTCTTTCAGTTATGACAATTCTTTTTTAAAGCAACCAAAAAGTAAAAGAAAACTAGATTTAGCACTAAAACCTAAATTAAGAATTTCAAATATTTTCAAGTTTAAAAAAGTTACATGAGAATTTTAATTTTAATCAGAGAATACTAAATAGATGGATAACTGGTTAATAGTGCTTGCTTCTAGTCATGGAGACCAAAGTTCAGATCCCAACACCCACATAACAAATCATACATTCTATATATGCCTATAATCTCAGCTCTGAGTTGGAGAGAAAAGAATTGCTGGCGTGGTTTTCAGCCTAGCCTAGGCCTAGAAAACTTGAGCCCCAGGTACAGGGAGACCTTGCCTCAAAGAAATAGGTATAGGAGAACATCCAGTGCCTTCTTCTGGCCTCTGCATGCTACATGTTTATACACTTACCTAGACACAGATACACACACACACACACACACACACACACACACAAATAAATGAAACTTTAGAAAAATTAAAATAAATAAATAAATGAGATTAAAGGACATAACCAAGAAGATAGGAATCAGAGGTGACTAAACTCAGGAAGCCAATTTAAAAAATGAACAAATTATGGACTATTAGAATACATTTGATGCCGGGCGGTGGTGGCGCACACCTTTAATCCCAGCACCCGGGAGGCAGAGCCAGGCAGATCTCTGTGAGTTCGAGGCCAACCTGGTCTACAAAGCGAGTTCCAGGAAAGGCGCAAAGCTACACAGAGAAACCCTGTCTCAAAAAACCAAAAAAAAAAAAAAAAAAAAAAAATACATTTGATTAAAAAATTTAAGTGTCATTGATAAAGCATTAAAAATAATTAGTATCTTAAGATACCAAAACAATAGGACAGAATTAATATTTAAAACTAATTCAAGAAATCTTTCTGAAAAAATGTCTATTATAAATACTAAAGTAATACATTTTATACGAAGAAAATACCAAGTAGTCAACTCAGATAAACCATAGACTTTAGTAGTACAAAAAAAATCAGAGCTTCTAGACCAAAAAATGAAAATTTGTTTAATTTTTTAGACTTATTTTTCTATGTATGATTTTTTTTTCTTTTGCCTGCATGTATGTATGTGTATCACATGTATGCCCAATGCCTACATAGGTCAGAACTGGAACTGGATTTATGGATGGTTATGAGCCACACTGTGAGTGCTGGGAACTGAACCCAGGTCCTCTGTAAGAACAGCAAGTACTCTTTAACTTTTGGCCATCTCTCTTGCATTCCCACTCATTTAAAATTATTTGGCAAAGATAAGGAAACTTAATTGATAGGGGCCTAGAGACTCTGTCTCAAAAAAAAAAGACTCCAGCTGTGCTTATTAGCGTCATGGTTAAGAACACAGTTTCGAATACACAAAAACTGAAGAAGTACTATTTTTACAAGTGAGCCCTTCCTAATCTTATTTGAGGATGGGTTTCATTTAGTCTAAGTGACAGAGGAGAGTTTGTAAAGAAGACTGATAACTACTATTTATATATTTAACTGTAAATCTAAAGATGAAATAATACTTGCTCAAAAAGAAGAATTTCTATGAATGTTACAGCTTCTAATAAATAAACTCAGTAATTGTTACATGAGCAATAACTAAAAGTAAAAATATGTGTGTCATTATATACCATTTAACACTGGCAAACAGGTATAGACTTAATAGAAAATAAGCACTAAAATGATACTATCTAAAAGATAATTCTTGGGTAAGAGAGATGGCTTAGCAGTTAAGAGCACATACTACTCCTGCAAAACATATTGTGAGCTATATATGTAAAGTCATCAAAAATTGATTGAAAAGTTTGAAGATACAGGAATTTAATTTTATTCCTATATTAATATTTTTAAGCTTTAGTTTATAAAAAACATGCTGTAAGAGTTCTATATAAACTTCCTACTTTTACTTTAGGAAAAATTGATAAAATATGCAACTGATAGTGAAACAGTGGAGCCTGTTATCTCACAGCTAGTGACGGTCATTTTGAAAGGCTGCCAAGATGCAAACTCTCAAGCTCGCTTGCTGTGTGGGGAATGCCTTGGAGAATTGGGAGCAATAGATCCAGGACGATTGGATTTCTCAACAACAGAAACTCAAGGAAAAGATTTTACTTTTGTGGTAAGTAATAGTAATTTTGAATGATAACATTTCTCTAAGTTATTTTTGTTTTGTTTTATTTGAATTTTTCAAACTGTGTATGAGGATTTTACCTGAATGTATGTCTGTGCACCACGTGCATGCATAGTGTCCACAAAGACCAGAAGAGGGCGTTGAATCCCCTGGAACTAGAATTGTAGACAGTTGTGAGCTCCTAGTGGGTGCTGTAAACTGAGCCCAGGTCCTCAGCAAGAGCAGCCAGTGCTCTTAACTGCTGAGCAATCTCTCTTCCCCTTGAATTGAGTTTTATGTATTCCACTTATACAGTTAGAAACTTTAAGTAGCTTTTATTAACTAACTAAATAATGTCATGGAGCTCTTTAGCCAAAAGCAATAGTTTGAACCTAATAGTTGATCTAATGTGTTCTGTTATTGAAGCAAAGCTTACTAATCGAATTATGATAATAGGTCTAATAAGTTATCTAAAGATTAACATGTAAACATAAATGCTAGTGTTTCCATAAAAAAACTAGTTTTTCAGAGTATTCTAGTAATGTGTATATTTTAAGGAAATCCATGTATAATGATCAATTTGTACTTTTTGCTAGTTTTTGTTTGTTTGCTTGTATGTATGTTTGTGATTTTTTTGTTTTTGTTTTTCAGTGCTAGAGCTTGAACTTAGGGCCTTGCTGCTAGACTAGGCAAGTGCTTTCTCACTGAGATCACCAATGAAAATGAAAAATTTGATGTGTTAGTGTACTTGGTGATTCTGAGAAGAAAGAATGTTGAAATTACCTTGGAGTAACTACATTCTGTAAAGCAACTCTCAGGCTTCTGTGTGTGTGTGTGTGTGTGTGTGTGTGTGTGTGTGTGTGTGTGTGTGTATGCGCGCATGCGCGTATGAAACGTGCTATTGCACACAGGTAGAGGTCAGAGAATAACTTTGAGAAGTTAGTTTACTTCTACTTGTAGATGGGTTCTGAGGATTGAAATCCAGGTCACTAGGTGTACACTGAAAGAACATTTGCCCACTGAGCCGTCTTGGTGACCCTACAGTTTGCTTTCTACCTGTTCAGACACAAATAGTGTAAACTGACCGAATTATTCAAAGTGGAATGATTTTGATACAGTTTCATAACATTCTAAAAAGATATAGTATTTGACTTCTTAGCTGTGGATTATATTTCAGCCATATACCATCTTTGTTTGCGCTTCATTTTCCTTTCCCATTTCTAAGTTCACCATGGTAACACAGTAACTAACACCTGCAGAAAATTTATATATCAATTATTGAGGGTTTTTTTTGTTTGTTTGTTTTTCTTTTATTAAGACTGGAGTAGAAGATTTAAGCTTTGCCTATGGATTGCTGATGGAGCTAACAAGAGCTTACCTTGCCTATGCAGATAATAGCCGAGCCCAAGATTCAGCTGCTTATGCTATTCAGGTAAGCATGCTTGTAATAGCCATTACTGACTATTAAGTGCTACTACGAAAACTATAAATTCCATAGTTGTAAAATACTTAACTATTTATCATCTAAGTGATACAGATTCATAATAAATATCTTAGAGAACACAGAAGTTTATTTTCTTGAATGAATAAGAACAAAATATTATAACACATACGTATGAAAATGCCTTAATGAAATCCATTACATTGTTGCAAACATAAAAATTTTTTGGTTTTTCGAGACAGGGTTTCTCTGTGTAGCTTTGCGCCTTTCCTGGAGCTCACTTGGTAGCCCAGCCTGGCCTCGAACTCACAGAGATCCGCCTGGCTCTGCCTCCCGAGTGCTGGGATTAAAGGCGTGCGCCACCAACGCCTGGCTCATAAAAAAAATTTTTAAAGTATATATTACTTTTAAAAGTATTTAACATACTATAAATATTTTTTAAATGTTTAATATTTATAGAAATACTAAATGTCTTTTATGTTAAACAATGGGAAATATTATTTATGATCTTCAATTTTATTTTCTTGTGTTTAATGACCTATCTTGGGTAATTTTCTGTATCAGTAACTTATATCGAGTTCATTCTTTGCAGTAACTGAAAGATACTCAATTTGAATATACTACAGTGTATTTAAGAATTTGCTTGAAACACCTAGGTTGTTCTACTGCCATTTTAAAACATGGCTGGCTCATGACTAAGGAGCCAGGAATGGTGATGCACATTAGTAATTTGAGCACCTGAGAGACAGAAAGAAGCAGGAGGATCACCACAAATCTGAGATTAACCTAGTGGCAGAACAGCCTGCTTTACATAGTGAGGCCTTATCTCGGAATATCCCACAAATTTTTAAATTTAAAATAAAAATAAATGCTTTTAATCCCAGTACCCAGGAGGCAGAGGCAGGGAGTTACAAGTTCAAGACTAGCCTGATCTATCTGGAGAGTTCCAGGCCATCTATAGATAGTGAGACCCTTTTTTAAAATAAATTTTAAAAAAGATTCAGAGAAGATGTATTTTATACATATGCAAACATATTATTTGTATAAATAACTACACATTAAAACCAATCTTAGACCAAGTATATAGTTTGCATTGATAGATTTTATTTTTATAAATTCACCAACTTGATAGCCCTGCCTCTTGTAAGAATTTTAAGTTAATTTTTTTGAGTTTTGTTAGTTCATTACAGCTATTCTGTTTTCTTTTTGGGGGGAAGGGTGTTGGTTATTTTGTTAGACATTTATGTCTGGAATCACACTGAAGTGTCTAGGTTATAGATAAACATTTGGATATTTTCATTATGGATGTGGCATTTTGAAATGTTGTATCTTGGTGAAATAATCAAGAGAGGAAGTACTGATTAAAAGATTCTATAAGTCAGTGGTGATATTTGCTTGTGATCCCAGCTTCTCAGGATGCATAGGAAGGTTGCTTTAATGAGACTGTTACAGAAAAGGAGAGGGGGTGTTCCAGTCTTTGGTCCTGGGATGAGAAGCTAGAGAATAAAGATACAACAAACAAACAAGCAGACAAAACAGAGAGCTGCCAGTGATGGTAGGAAAATGTGCTGTTCCAGAAGATAAAAGTTTGGAGAAGTCTTTTGTGATGAGAATGTGCTTTTCAGGAAGATAAAAGTTTGGAGAAGTCTCCTCTTTGTGGTCTGTATTAAATGCTGATTACAACTATAGTAGTTTAAGAACTGAAAACTTCCCACTGGCTACATAGAAACTGAGGCAATTGTTGACCTTGACAAGATCTATTTCAAACATTTATCATGAATATAGGAAGAGAAATAAAGCAAAGCAAAATCTCAGTTCTTGAGGAATTTTACTGTCAAGCACGAGAGAAGAATGGGAGAGGAGCTGGGGCATAAAGACCAGTAAAGCTAGAAAAAAATAGCAGTATTTCTATATTACCTGGGAACAGGTCATCAGAACGGAGGCAGTGATAATGTAGAAGTGAACTGATGAAGTGTTTTGTTTTATTTTTTTTTTAACGTGGATGTTAATGCTAAGTATCTATACACTCTACCACTGAGCTATACCCTTAGTCCTGATGCAGTATTGTAAACAGGTGAAGAGACACGGAATACAGTGCAGAGGTCGAAGGGTTAGCCTTCATTAAAAATAAGAACAGAAGCTGAAGATGTATCTCTGTTGGCAGAGTGCTTACCTAACATGCATAAGCCTGGTGTGGATCTACAACATACCTTGGCATGCTAGCTCATATCTGTGATCCTAGCAATGAGGAGATAAAGGCAAGATGATGTAAGTTCAAGGTCATCCTTACATAGTGTATTTGAGGTCAGCCTGAGATACATGAAACCCTGCCTCATAAGAACAACAACAACACCCCTTAAGAATAATTCACTGGGGATGGAGAAATGGCCCAACTTAAAATAACTGGCTACTCTTCCAGAGGACTTGAGTTTGGTTCTCAGCACCCACATGACAGCTCACAACTTTCTGGAGTTCCAGTTCTAGAGGACCCAGCACCTTTCTCTGGCCTCCATAAATACTAGGGATGCATGTGGTGCACTGACATACATGTAGACAAAAACATATGCACATAAAGTAAAATCATGAAATTTAACAAATAGAACAGTTCGTTGTAATAACAATAAAGAAAGCAGGTCAAAGGTGCACAAGTAACTGGTGTTGCCAGGCTCACATAAATTTTAGGAATGGAAATTTGGGAGGTTACCTAACTACTATTTTCTCCATGAAATTTGAAATAAGGTCTGTACCTATAAACATTGGTTTGTTAGGCTAACTTCAAACTCATAGACATCTGCCTATCTCTGCCTCCCAAGCAAGTACGGACAAATAACTGTGGTGTTGCCAGGCTCACATAGATTCTAGGAGTGACATTTGGGAGGTTTCCTAACTACTATGAAATTTGAAGCAAGGTCTGTACATATAAGCATTTTATTGGTTTGTTGGGGTTTTTTGTTGTTGTTTGTTTATTTTGAGATAAGGAACTCACTATGGGGCCCTGGCTAGCCTGTAACTCACTGTATAGAGATCTGCCCATCTCTGCCTCCCAAGTGGTGGGATTAAAGTAGTACATCACCACACCCAGCCCCATATGGATGTTTTTAGCAATGTAGGTAAGCGTCCTGAAATCAAAGGAGAATCACTGATCTAATACATCGTACTAATAGAGGAGGCATTCTTTATTTTCTCTCATATTTCTATAGATATTTGTGTGTGTACACACCCACGTTCGTGCACTTCCCATCTGGAGGTCAGAGAACAACTTAGAGTCAGTACTCTCCTTCCTCCATGTGGGTCCTGGGTTCTAACTCGGGTCGGTTGGCTTGGTGGCGCGTGCCTTTGTCCCCCGAGCCATCTCACCAGTCTCACAAGAGCTGCTTTTGAAGAGACCTTGCCAAACTCGAAAAGGCTAGATTAAAACAAAATTTTAATAACGTTTTAGAGTTAAATGAAAAGTAAAATTTAAGTATTTCTGTGAATTTTTTAAATGCTGTCTTAGTTTTTAATTTAAAAACCTAAATATTACATACATTATTTGCTGCTGGGTGGTGGTGGCGCACGCCTTTAATCCCAGCACTTAGGAGGCAGAGCCAGGCGGATCTCTGTGAGTTCAAGGCCAGCCTGGGCTACAGAATGAGAGCCAGGACAGGCACCAAAACTACACAGAGAAACCCTTCTCAAAAAAAAAAAAAAAAAACCAAAAAAAAAGATATGATTTGCCTAATATTGCTTATTTCTTAAAAATATCAGAAAAGTATATATTTATTTCACATGATTATTTTCAGTAGAACAGAAAAGAAAGAATACTGTGCAGTACAAGATATAATACCTTAAATTATTTGTCTTGTTTTAAGGATGGATATTAGTGACAGCAAGTTTATGTCATAAATCCTTGTCCCACATCTTGTTTAAAAACATCAAAATCAATCTCTTTTCCTCTTTCCTCTCCCCCACAACTTCCTCCCCTCTTCCCCCTTTCTCCCTTCCTGTCTCTCCCTCTTAGCTTTTTCAGACAGGCTTTAATTTTGTGTGTGTGTGTGTGTGTGTGTGTGTGTGTGTGTGTGTGTGTGTGTGATCCTCGCCTCAAATTCTAAATCCTATGTCAACCTCCTGAATGCTGGGATTACAGGCATGTACCACAATGCCCAGCTGTGTTTGTTTTGTTTTGTTCTTTATGGGAACAAAAATAGAATCACTCAGTCTCTGAGCTTGAATAATAAGTTGGTGGTTTGGGCTTTTTTAATTGTTTTGTTTGTTTCAAGACAGTACCTCAAGATATAGACCAGGTTGGCCTGGAATTCCCTGTGTAAGTCCATGGTTTCAAGCCCATGGTCTGGAACTTATAGAGATCCTTGTGTCTCATGTCCCTAATGCTAGGGATACAGGCATGTTCTACCACACCTTGTTATGAACTGGTCTTTAACATTTGCATTCTGTTTAAAGGATTTTAAGCTCAGTTTTTTGTTTTGTTTTTTCCCCAAGACAGGATTTCTCTGTGTAGTCCAGGCTGTCTTGGAACTCTCTATGTAGAACAGGCTGGCCTCGAAGTCAGAGATCCGCCTGCCTCTACCTCTGGAGTGCTGGGATTAAAGTTGTGTGCCACCACCACCCGGCCTTAAGCCCTGGATTTTTTTTTTTTTTTTTTTTTTTTTAAATTTTACATGCCAATCACAGATTGTCCTCTCATCACTCCTCCTGCCGCCCCCCCCCATCCTCCCCCACAACCCCATTCCCTCCTCCAAAAGGGTAAGGCCTATCTAGAAGTTAAGTTGTCTTGAATTGATGCACTCTTTTGGACTTCTAGCTACTTTCATATGACTCCAAAGAAATCAGATTCTCAGGGTCAGGGCCTGCGTGTGTATCTCAATTCCATAGTGCATACTTAGCATGTGTAGAGGGGTCAATCCTTAGTCCAAAAGAAACATTCAAAGACTGTAATTTTGTGAATATACAAAGTTCTTTTTGTCTCAAAATAGTTCTTAATTTTATGTTTTAGAGGCTATTTTACATGAACTGGTTTCATAATTAAGTATTGTCATAGATTTTGTGACCCCAGGTAATGTACCTTAATGGTTTGTATCATTGAAATAAATGTTTTAAGAGGAGTTCGGAATCTTAAGTTTTCATTTATCTGTTTCATGTGAACTTACTATTATAAAATGTATTTGTAGGAATTACTTTCTATTTATGACTGTAGAGAGATACAGAGCAATGGCCCAGGGCATCAGCTGTGGAAGAGATTTCCTGAGCATGTCCGGGAAATATTAGAACCTCATCTCAATACTAGGTATGTCTATTCATTTAAATTATTTTCACAAAACTTGTTTTAATTTTGTAAAATTTAATATTACCTTCATAGAGTTTTAACATCAAAAGTATTTTTAGAGGTTGAGCGTCTCAGTAAAGTACTGGCTGTGTAAGCATGAGGATCAGAGTTTGGTTCTCTGAACCCATGTAAAAAGCCAGACCTGGTGAATGTACATGTAGCACCATCAACGGTGAAGAGGGACCAGGGACAGGCAGATCTCTGAAACTCATAGGTCAGCCAGCCCTGACAAATAGCATTTGTCTCAAACTATAAAAAGCTGGAGAGTGATTAAAGAAAACACCCAGCAGTGGCCTCTATCCTCCACACATACCTGCATACACATGCATTCATCACACAAATACAAAACCACAAAACGTATGTTCTTATGTTGTTTTCTACTGTGGTTTATGTTTATACTCATTTAAAACAAGAAGTCTGCTCCATTTGATAAATTTTATAACTTTAAATATTTAAGACTAATTCATTGAATTAAAAGAATTTTACTTCAGTTCAACTGTCAGTAGTGCTTTGAAATATACATTGAGTATGAGTTGGCACTTTTGTGTTTATTGTTTGTATGAGGATGTACTTGTATATGTGGAGGCTAAAGGCTGATGTCAGGTGTCTTCCTCCATCACTTCTCCCTTTATTTGTTTAAGACAGGATCTCTCACTGAACTTGTAGCTTAGCAACTAGATTGACTAGCAAACCAGAGAGATACACTCACTTCTGCCTTCCTTGCTCTGAGACTGCAGTTGCACAATTTTATATGGATGCTAGACATCCTAACTCAGGTCTTCATAAACTTGTATTTGTAAGTATTTTACCATTTGAGCCATCTCTCTAGCCCAGGAGAGATTGTTTTTCCAACTTCTAAGTAGAGAAATTTAAGTGTTTAGAACTAACCGAAAAACCCAATTAGAGATTGTCATCCTTCCTGATTTTCCGTCTTTTTCTCCCTCTAGTTTAAAAATGTGTTTTCTATTTCTTCAATTTAAATAACTTTGAAAGGAATAATTACTAATTAGAAATTTTGGATTTTTTTTTTAAACTGGAGGCTTTAATTTTAGGTAGTTTGAGTCATGTAATTACTAGATATGTGAGCTTGGAAAAATTGCTTCTTTGAGCCCTAGTCAGGTACCTATACTTGTAGTGAAATTTCTTGTAAGAATCCTAAAGTTTACATTTGTATTCACTAGATAACTTTTTTATATTTAAAAACATTTTTTGCAAGCATTGTATTTCTTCTGACTAGTATTATTGAAGATATAATATGTCAATATGGAGTCTAAAACTAATATTTAGCTTTTTTTTTTTTTTTGAGGATTTCACATTTTCTTCTCTTCATTCCCTCTCTCTACCTCCTCTCTTTACCTTTTCTTTTTAATATGGTCTCCCTATATTCCCCAAGCTGGCCAGGAACATGCTTTTTACCTAACCCTGCCATCAGACTCACAATCTTATTTCTTTGGCCTTCTCAGTGCTAGTATTACAGGTGTGTGCTACCATACCCAGCTTCTTCACCTCATTATTCTATATTCTAACATATTTGTATTTGTTTTTTTTTTTTTTTTTTTTTTTTTTTTTTTTTTTTTTTTTTTTTTGGTTTTTCGAGACAGGGTTTCTCTGTGTAGCTTTTCGCCTTTCCTGGAGCTCACTTGGTAGACCAGGCTGGCCTCGAACTCACAGAGATCCGCCTGGCTCTGCCTCCCGAGTGCTGGAATTAAAGGCGTGCGCCACCAACGCCCGGCCATATTTGTATTTGTAAGGCTTCTTACAATCTACTAGTAAGTTCATAGTGTTTGAAGTCATAGGTACCTAAGTCTAAGTCTTGGACCTGTATTTGCTAGCTCCTAAGTCTTGATTAAATTATTTAACAGATATATAGACAGACATTTCCCTATACCAACCGCCCAATCCCAAATAACCAACTCAGAGGCTTAATATTATTTATAAATGCTTGGCCAGTAGCTCAGACTTGCTACTAACTAACTCTTACACTTAACCTATATTTCTATTTATGCTTTGCCACGTGGCTCATGGCTTCTTACCTCATTTTTACAATCCTGCTTGTTCGGTGACTGGCTGATGTCTCTCCTGACTCTGCCCTGCTTCCCACCATTCTGTTCGGCTTTCCCTCCTAACTTCCTGCCCAGCTACAGGCCTGTCAGCTTTTTATTAACCAGTGAGAGTAATACATATTTATAGTGTAGAAAAGGATTGTTCCATAGCACAAATGTAAGTTTTGATTTTTTGTTATTGTTTTGTTTTCTTCTGTTTGGTTGGTTGCTCTGAGACAGTCTCACTCTATAACTAAGGCTGGCCTAGAACTGACTCTGTACTCAGGCTGATTTTGAATTTGTGACAATCTTTTTGTGCTAGCCTCTCTAGTGCTGAGATTATAGGTATGAGCCACTTTGCTGGCTGTTTGATTTTTGAAACAGGTCTTTTTACATATCCCAGAAAGGCCTGAAACTTAAGCTCCTCCTGCATCTTCCTCCCAAGTATTGGAATTACAGGCATCTACCACCATGCTTGGCTTCATCATTTTCTTCTTGAAAATGGATGATTTTACTCATCTCATATTGATTATTATTAAGAATATAGGAGATAATAAAGTATGAACAGAGTGGCTGACATTTAGCTGATACTCAGTAATGAATGCCTAATTAATCTCAGCTTGTTGAATGAATTCCTTGGATTTGGGGGAGATAATCTGTGGGAGTGGCTGTTTTTACTTATTAGGAAGTAGAAGTCAGGGTGGGAGATAGCTCAGTTGGTAAATTACTTGCCTTGTATTATATATAACATGAGATTAATATCCAGAATCCATGTGAAAAAAAACCGTTTGTGGTGGTGCATTTTTATAACCTAGCCCTGGGGAAACAGACATGGGGATTCTGGGGCTGGCCAGCCAGCCAGCCTAACCTACTTGGCAAGCTGTAGACCCTGTCTCAATCTTAAAGAAAAAGAAAAGGTATACTGCATCTGAGAAGACACCCAAGGTTGTCCACTGGCCTCCACATGCATGCATAGGTTTACACTAGAACACACACACTCATAGGCACCCGAAAATGTAGAAGTGCACGTTTCTGCCCAGTTTTAAGTAGTCGTGTACAAGAGTGACCTTAGGACAGTAATGCTTATTTGTATATGATTTTTTTTAATTTCACATATTTATTTGTGTGTGTGTGTGTGTGTGTGTGTGTGTGTGTGTGTGTGTGTATGCGCGTGCCCGCACACGCGCGCGCGTGTGTGCGCGCTAATACACAATTCTACAGCTCACATGGAAGTCAGAAGACAACTTGTGGGAGTTGGCTCTTTCCTTCCAACCATGTTGGTTCCAGGGAGCAAGTTAAGTCATCAAACTTGAAAGCAAGTACCTTTATGTGCTAAGCATCACAATAGCCCATGATGTAATACATTTGTAACTGATAGATTTAATGAACTTCCCAGATGGGATACCATTTAGTTTTTTATATGCAGTCTCTAAACCTAGATTATAGGTATAAATGATGCATGTATTTGGAATAGTTAATATTTAGAACCAGAAATATACAATGCACTTCAAAGTTGCCACAGAAATAATTTGTGCAGAAAACTTGAGAATGTGACTAGGCAGAACCTGACTTGTAGCTCAAACTCATTAATTTTTTTTCCTTTTATTTATTTTTTATTTTTTCAAGACATGTTTTCTCTGTGTGGCCCTGGCTGTCTAGGAATTTGCTTTGTAGACCAAGCTGTCTTTGCACTCAGAGATTCACCTGCCTCTGCCTCTCAAGTGCTAGGATTAAAGGCGTGCATCACCACCACCTGGCCAGACTCATTAACTTTTTAAACTAAATTCACATAAGCATTTTAGTCCCATAAAAATGTTACATAAAAGTTTTTCTCTTTTAGGTTTGAGATTGTGGGTTTTCTCATTTTTTAAAACATGGACTATAGTAAAATGTATCTTGCTTGCTGGAGACCTTGAGTATAGAGAAACTATTATATTTATCAATTCCTGAGCTTACATGATGATTCTTTTTTTTTTTTTTTTTTCCCCCGAGACAGGGTTTCTCTGCAGTTTTGGTGCCTGTCCTGGATCTCCCTCTGTAGACCAGGCTGGCCTCGAACTCACAGAGATCCGCCTGGCTCTGCCTCCCAAGTGCTGGGATTAAAGGTGTGTGCCACCACCTCCCAGCACATGATGATTCTAAAAGAACCTGTGCCTTTCAGAAAATCCTACAGCTATGTACGTAGTGAGATGAGAGCTGTTTGAACATGTTTAACATAATGTAATGCTGAGGACAAAAAAGAAAGTCATGTTGAACTAATGGGAGAATTTCTCTCATTTTATTAAGGAAAGCTAGACATCACCTGGGTTTACAGATTAGATTGTGAGAAAAAGTGGTGGTTTATTTATTTATTTTTTTCCTATGTGAAGTCAAAGGTACAGGAGATGAGATCATTGGCCAAAAGTGGCAGTAGACATGGTACAGATATAATTTGATACAGAGGAGCCCTTATAATTTGAGTGAAGGAGAAAATTCCTTAGAAGCTTAGCATTTGATTAAGTGGTCCAGCCAAACATTGAAGTCAGTTATGATTATAAAACTTGAGGAAGAAAGAATACATCAGTGCACTGAAATTGTCACTTAATGTGGTAATCAATGAGTTTGAGGGATGCCCAAAATGAAGAACAGTGGCAAATAGCGTAACTGAGCAGCTTGAACTTGACTGGAGGTTGGAAGGCTCTGAGGAGAGACATACTCACATCCTAAGGTGACCTGAGGAGTATGTAATGACCTCCTACTCCACCATTAAGACAGATAGTAGTAGAAAAATACTCTTTCACTAGAATTCAGCAAATATAATACAGTACAGTACAGTTCTCAGTGAAGAGGTGCATATAACTTCTTACACTTTCTTTACAGTACTTCTAAATACATATTTTTAAATAAATTTTCAAATTTACAGATATAAGAGTTCCCAGAAGTCAACAGATTGGTCTGGAGTAAAGAAGCCAATTTACTTAAGTAAATTAGGTAATAACTTTGCAGAATGGTCATCATCTTGGGCAGGTTATCTTATAACAAAGGTAAGAGACTCTAGTTTAGAATTTATTAACTGAACAGAAATTCTGGAGGAATACAGAACATATACTGAATGCATAGCATATACAAGAGGATATTCATGCTGACAGAATGAAAAGATAATATTTTATATTTACATATTTTTATGTAAACAAGATATATTACCATTTAGTGATACTTTTGAAAGTAGATATATCACTTATACTTTTATCTAAAATAAAGATTTTTTTTGTTTTTTTTGTTTTTTTGTTTTTTCGAGACAGTGTTTCTCTGTGTAGCTTTTGAGCCTATCCTGGAACTCATTCTGTAGCCCAAGCTGGCCTCAAACTCACAGAGATTCATCTGCCTCTGCCTCCCAAGTGCTGGGATTAAAGGTGTGCGCCACCACCGCCCAGCTATTACTTTTCTTTATATCTTATAGTTTGTCATTGCATACTGCTTAAAGTACCAGCCACATACTTAATGTGCTGACTCAGCATACTTTTTTTTTTTTTTTTTTTTTTTTTGGTTACTTCTCTTAAGGAATTAGTACACTAAATTTAATAATAGCTAAAAAAGATATAGTAGGAAAGTTAATCTAGAACAAAACATAACACAGTGAAAAAGAGCTATAAAGGAACTAAGGCTGTTTACACTAATGTAAGCTAGCAACTAGCTCTGCACATACTCTGTAGGGGTCTCAGGAGTTCTAGCATTTGGGATCAGTTAGAGAGATGATCTGAAGTTTTCCTTGCTTGAATGTACATCCTTCACTGCATGGAGAAGATCTACTCAGTTATGAATTATTTCACATGCTGCATTTTAACATTCAAGCAATAGAATAAAATGTGTAAAACTACTAATCTTTCTTAACCATTTGAGTTTACAGGTTCGGCATGAACTTGCGAGTAAAATCTTTACATGCTGTAGCATCATGATGAAGCATGATTTCAAGGTCACCATCTATCTTCTTCCACATATTCTAGTATATGTCTTGTTGGGTTGTAATCAAGAAGATCAGCAAGAGGTGAGAGTTATTTAGTTTCAGACACATGTTCTAAACATGTGAAATTTAGTTTCTCTAACATATTAGTATTAGAAGCTGTAGAGTAGGGCCAACAAAATGGTTCGGTAGATAAAATGTTATGAGTTCAATCTCCTGATTCTACAAGGGAAAGAGAGACCTGAGAGAATCCTAAAAGTTGTGCTCTGACCTTCACATGCACAGTGTGGAACACCTGTACGCACTCTCTCTCACTCACATATACAAATACTAAATTCTAGCACTTGAGAGGCAGAGTGGCAGGAGCACCAGGAGTTAGAGGTCATCCTCAGTTACAGAGCCAGTACAATTTGTATTACATGAGATCCATCTCAAAAACAAAAAATAAAATCTTATCTTACTAGCTTTAAAAAAATGTTTAATACAAAAAAGCCTAATATCATTATCAGTATATTTAGCTATTTACTCTGAAATTAATTATAATCACTCTTCTTAAAATTTTTTATTTATGTGTGGGCATCACATATATTTGCAGGTGCCCAAGGAGACCAGAAAAGACTGTCAAAATCCCTAGAGCTGGAGTTATAGGCAGTGTGAGCTGGCTCGTGTGTGTCTTCTGAACTCCCATCCTCTGAGCAACAAGCACTTTTAACCACTGAACATCACTCTCTAGCCCTTTTTACTTACTCTTTTATGTGTATGGTGGTTTGCCTGCATATATATCTGTGCACTGTATGTATGCCTAGTGTCCACAGAGGCCAGAAGAGGGTATTTCTCCCCTAAGACTAGAGTTACGGATGGTTGTGGATCAACATTTGGATGCTGGGAATTGAATCCAGGTCCTCTTCAAGGACAGCAAATGCCCACCAAACCATCTTTCCAGCCCTCTGTTTAGTCATTCTTAATCAGTTTTTCTTTCTCATTAATTTAGCTATAGCTACGGTTAATATTAATCTACTGTTTTTTAAATTATTGCTAGGATGTTTAGTTGTATATATTAGATATTAATAAAACGTTATTATATAGATGGATGCATTATTAACTATAAATTAATCACTTAGGTTTATGCAGAAATTATGGCAGTGCTAAAGCATGATGATCAGCATGCCATCAGTACCCAAGACAGTGCATCTGATCTGTGCCAGTTGAGTACACAGACCGTGTTCTCTATGCTTGACCATCTCACCCAATGGGCAAGGCACAAATTTCAGGCGCTAAATGCTGAGAAACTCCCACAAAACAAACTAAAAGGAGGTAAGGTCAACTTAATGTGTGCATACTTTCTTGTAATATCCACCAATTAACTTGTCCTTGTGTTAATTCTGCAATTTAAGCATTAGTGGTTTTTTGTTTGTTTTTTTAAGACAATGTCTATGTACATTTCTACATCATAATCTTGATTCTCCTTGCTCATGAGACAACCAAACCAAACTAGTGGGAACGCATGAACTGTGGACCAATAGTTGTGGAGCCTCCATGGGACTGGACTAGGCCCTCGGCATAGGCAAGACAGTTATATAGCTTGATTTGCTTAAGGGGCCCCCTGACAGTGGGATCAGTATCCATCCCTAGGCCATGAATGGGCTTTTTGGATCCTGTAGTGGCACATCTTACACAGCTTTGGTCCAGGAGGAGGGGCTTGGATCTGCCTTAACTGAGTGTATCTGGCTCTGCTGACTTCCCACGGGAGACCTTGTTGGAGGAGTGGGAATGGGGGGGGGGGGCAAGAAGCTGCTCTTTTAAGTTCTTACCTGTGGACAAGATACATACCTATATAAATAGGGTTTCTCCCTTAGGAGATTTTGTGAGGGTTTGATGAGATGATATATATGAGTGTAAATTGTGAGCTGTGAAGTAGATGATAGAGTGATATTATGATTTTGCTACTCCTTACTGTTAATTCATTTGCTCCCTGTGCTTCGGTGTATTGTGTTTGTGTATGTCATTTTCACATTTTTTAAGTTTTAAATGTTAAAGAAGGTTTTTATTTGATTTATTTTTTGGGTTCAAGTAGTGTCTGTTACCCAACAGAATCTGTAAACACCCTGAGCACACTGTTGTGCTACACACAGTGTTAGAGCTACTAGTCTGTAATTTTCTTTTTGTGGGATTACAGCTTTCACTGACAAGATTAAAGAATCTTCCAGAGTAAAATGAATCTCATTAGAGTTATCCTACCAATTAGCCCCTGTGATATAATCATTTGATGACAAGAATTATATTGATCACACAGTAATGAATTCTTTCCATGATTTTAAACCTTTTTTATTGATCTTGCAGTTTGTAGATGGTTATAATCCTATTGCTACTGTTATCCCTCAGCCATTCTTGTGGCTATCACATTTTTCTTGCTAGGTTTTAGGGCTAATTTTAAAAATTGACAATCTGATAATTGCTAAACAGATTGTCACTTACAAAACTGTCAGTTTGAAAACCACTCCTTTTATCCATATGCCTGTTAAAGACAATAGATTGTTGTTTTACAAATTTCTCTATATTTGTAGATAGTTGCCTGTTGATAGGAATGTTTTCTATGGAGTATGATTAAGTAGCTATTAAGTGTTTGTTCCTAGTTCTCTTTGTGAAAATTTTACGGTTAAAAGCAAGCACTAACTTGCCTATTATTTTCATTAACACTGCAATTAAAATTCCATCCTGCGGGGTGGGGGGGGTGCTGAAAATTCCATCTTTTAAGATTAACATTTGAGGGCAAGGAATACAAGTAGTTCAGAGAACTTTTGCCTAGCATGAACAAAGTCCAGGACTCAATCCTCAGCACTTGAGGAGGGGAAAAGACCTTCTAAACTTTAAAATAAAAGTCCTCTTCCATAATTCTGAACTTTCCTTACTGAATAATTGTGTCTTATCAGAGTAATAAATAATTTTATTTCTTTTACTTTGTTGTCATACATTTTTTAATATTCAATCATAGTTTTACATTTATTCCTTGAAGTAATTTGTAAGGAAGGCACAACAAGTATCAATCTTTCCCTTTAACAGATAAGAAATGGGCTCAGTGAGATGAATAATGTCCACAGTTAAATTAATAATAACGGTAGAACTGGAGCAAGATCCTCTGAGTAGTCATCTTGTTCTTCGATGAGGCCTAAATATTAGCTCTTAATGCATTTGTATTATTTAATGAAAAAATAAAGTTAAATACTTCATCTTCCATATTTTTCTTATCAGTCTTTAACTACTCATTTTTTTTTAATTCAGTATCAAATGTGAATTTTGAAGACTATCAGAGTGTAACTCGTTTTCTAGACCTCATACCTCAGGATACTCTGGCCGTAGCTTCCTTTCGCTCCAAAGCATACACACGAGCCGTAATGCACTTTGAGTCATTTATTACAGAAAAGAAGCAAAATATTCAAAAGCATCTTGGATTTCTACAGGTTTGAAATTAATATAATGAATTTAATAATAAAAGTAACATTGGCAGTCATTTATGGTGATGTTAATTTTATTGACTATTTCAGATATTGTGCTAGGTACTAAATATTTGTAATACTTTAGACGCTTTCTAATAGTGGGAAGAGATTGACACGAATTTGGTATAGTATCTAAGTGTGTTGATGCTTCTGTCCTGAAGAAGGGCACTGCATTTTTCTTAAGAGTAGGGAAATGAGGGATCCAGGAATAACTTCATGTTGATGATGTCTGAAATAATAATAGTTATTAGAGATAGCTCCATGGAATTGGGAAAGAGTATCATGTATGGAAAGAGTAAAATGTCAGTTTTAGAATGACATTTAGAGATGATAAAGGAAAGATCCTATGCCATAGAGAACCTTACAGGGTATGCACTGGGGCAGTATTATAGTATCTTAGCTAAATGTCTGTAGCAGCTGTGGAGGAAGAGTATAAAGGCTATAATTCAAGGCAGTACTGTTGTTCTTGGGAGAGGCAGTGACCTCAGTTTGGGGTGAGTGAGTAAGGAGATGTGAGGATGCTGGTGAAACAGAGGTTTAGAAAATAATATGCTGTGTAAGAAACAAAAGAGGAAGTATGTGGGACTAACACAGCATACCCTTTTGTCTCAGTACTATTCTTGCTAAAAAGATCAGTGTCCTCCATGTTACCAAGTTTAGTCCTTATTTTCTTAAATTCACAGTATCATTTGATGGGCCTTTTTATTCTCATGAAGAATTTTTAATTTAGCAGATTTTGTGGTACACATTGAGAAGCCCAGCACTTGGGAAGTAGAGGCAAGAGGATCAGGAGTTGAGGTTTATCAAGGCTATTGTGGGCTTCATACAACTCTGTCTCAAAACAAGTGTTTTGTTGTTGTTTTTTCTTTTAACCTAGGAGACATTTGCCTTTTCTCCTGAGGCTTTGGGAATATTTTCTTTCTCCTGGATTCTGTTTTCTCTGGTTTCTCTTGTCAGTGCATCCCCCCCACCCCAAAACAACTTTACTAAGTCATAGCTGGTGCACAAAGAGTTGTACATGTGCAACATGATGTTTGTAGATAATACACCCACAAACAGTCATCACAGTCAATACTAGGAACATCCTTACTTCCACAAATTTCCCCCATACTCTTTATTGATTGGTTGATTGATTGATCGATTGATTGATTGTGTGTGTTAAAAGCACTTAACATAAGAACATTTATTGAACTCTAAACATACAATACTATGCTATTAACTACAGTCCGTGTGGCTTACTCATCTTGTTTAATGTTGTACAATTGTGTAAATAATTCCCCAGTCTCCACATCTCCAGCCCCTGATGAGCACCATTTCTTCTCTGTATGAAGAACCTAAAGTAGTGATCATGTATATCCATCCTGTGTGTCTGTTTTATTTGCCCTGCAATTCTTGAAGCAACAAAACGGAGAATGTAAGTGCTTTTTCCTCCCTGTAGTCTATTTTTAATTTCATTTTGCTTTTAAAAGTTTTTATTATATAGATAATTCAAGCAAGAAATATTTTCAAACTGTACAGTTAGCACACATATATCTGCTCCCGAATTCCAAAGTTAACATCTTTCAGTATTTGCTTTGTCACATATCTATCCATCCATCCCACACTCCCCACCTTCAGTTTCCTTTTGCTTTTTGTTGTATTTCAAAGTAAGTTGCTGGCATTTGTGTGTTAGGTCTGCTTTATTCCTAGTTTCCCCTTCCACATAATAAACCCTAAACCCATATCAAATATCTTAAAAGTACTTTTGGCACTTATCAATCTGTTCTACACTTCAGATACAAATAAATGAGCTTCAAGGACAGAGCAGCAAGATCTCTAGCACTTTCCAGTACTCATGTCTACTCAGTATCTGAATTCCACAGTAGTGAGATGTTCATTTGTGGCATCTTTTCTTCTTTCACAGTTAGTTGCAGAAAGTGTAGTGGTCAAGATCAGACATCTTTCTAGGTGTTCTAGCTATAGATGTGGGCTCATTCTTGACTTTAATTTTTTTTAGTTCTGTATCAAATTAATCTACATTCCCTGCCAGTTCTGCCTGATTCCATACCTACCTCTCAGCTCATTCTTAACATAATAAGCCAATGTCTCTTTCATTTATAAGCTGTTCAATTTTTCTGCTCAAACCATAAGTGGATAACAGTTTTGTTGAGACAAAAACCAAAAGTTCCCTCTTGGAAAAGTTCTACCTGCCATCTTGGAAATGTACAAGATAATCCCAGTAAGATACTGCTTCACATCTACTAGGATAGAGTTCTGGAAAGACCCACAGCAGGTTCACTTGTCCAGTGACAACTGCATTTGTTTGCCTTAGAGGTGATGCCCTGCAGTTGCACGCGAAGCTTCTTCTGAGTGCAGTCCATTTCAGCAGCACTAGTGCTGCTCTGTGTGCACACAGGTAGAAGCTCCAGCATCTGTCTTTACTTCGTTTTTTTTTTTTTTTTTTTTCTGTTTATTTCTAGTATTATTTTCTCTGCCTCTAAAGAGTGTCTTGTGCTACCTGCTTCCCAGATTTTATCTTTAAACTTGAATATCCCCTTTAAGCCAGGATGGTTTTCTTTTTTAGTTTGTTTATTATGGGGTTTTTCTTTGTTAGTTTGCTTGCTTGCTTTTGACAGGGTCTCACGTTACCCAGGCTGGTCTTGAATTCAATATGTAGTCTATTATTTCTTGTGTTCCTGCCTCTACTTTACAAATGTTGGGATTAAGGTGTGTACCCCCATACCTAGCCATGCCCAAATTATGAATTACTTGGGTTTGTTGAAGTATGTTCAGTATCAGTATGTTAAAATGTTTATTTAAAATTTAAAAACCTTTGAAATACAATAAAGCACTTAAATTATACTCCACAGAAACTTTCGTTTGGACTCAAAGAAAATTTTGGGGTATGAGGTTCTCTGCTGTTCTCAGAATCAATAATAGTTACTAATGTCAGTTTGTATTTAAGTGCAATAAAAGTGTCAAGGGAATAGGACGCTTGAAAATTGTTTGTAATTTTACTGTAATTCTGCCTGGAAACAAACAAAAATAACAACAACAACAAAAAAGACAAAAGTCTTATTCACAGTAAAAATTTCTCACATGCTGTCTGTCTGGTTTTGGCTTTATTTTTTATTATGTTTTCCCCTCGTATTTGATTGGGTTTTTGTTTTTGTTTTTCAATGGATCAACAAAGAAATTGTATGCTGCTATGCATGAGCCAGATGGAGTGGCTGGAGTAAGTGCAATTCGAAAAGCAGAGCCATCCCTAAAGGAACAAATCCTTGAACATGAAAGTATTGGCTTGCTGAGGGATGCCACTGCCTGCTATGACAGGGCTATTCAGTTAGAACCAGACCAGGTAAGATGATCATTTAAAAGCTGCTAAATAGTAATGGTTTCAAAACTGTCTTTGTCAATGTCACAATGTATCTGGAAAATGTTTAACACTACACTTTAATTTCCAGATCAGTAAAATTAGAGACTTGTGTTTTTTTGTTTCAGAAATTCTATTCAATGCCAAATTCCTATGACTTTAGAAATCCCTTTAGAAATTAGGGCTGAGAAATAACTTAATTAGTAAAGTGATTGCCATGCAAGAAGACCTGGGTTCAATACTCATAAAAACATAAGGTGTAGTGGCATGCACTTGTAACACTAGCTAACTGGGGAGGCTGAGACAGGCAGATTCTTGGGCCTCCCTAGCTAACCAGTCTATCAGATTTGAAGAGCTACTGCGAGTGAAGAACTGATCTCAAAGGGGAAGGGGGAAATCAAACTAATTTATTGCTTCATCATCTTTTTTTTTTTTTTTTCATCTTGTTTTTCTTGTTGAGGCAGGGTGTCATCTAGTTCAGTCTGGCCTCAAACTGTTTTGTCATGGTGTTTGGTATTAATTATCATCTTGACAGAATCTAGAATCACCTGGGATATGAGATTTTAGGCATACCTGTGGAAGATTATCTTAATTACTTTAGTTGATAGGTAGACCTATCTTGATTGTGGGTAGGACTATTCCCTGTAGGGTTCTTGAAATGTATAAGATGAAGAAAATGGACTGAACAAGTACCCCTGAAGTATTGTCTCCTGGATGGTTCCAGATCCCATCAAGTTGATAATTAACCAAATTTATATTAATAACATTCTATCTGTTGACTTACGATGCATAATCTTGAAGCAAGATGCTAAAGATATTGAGTACTTTTACATTCTATATTTGATCTGGAATTGGAATAAATATGAAAAAATAAATTCAATCTGAAATTATTTTTAGATTTTTTTTTTCTGTTACTTTCAGAATATTAGGACATTGTTATTGGTAGTAGGTGCTGCTACATAGCCAAGCCATATAGTTTTACTAAACTAGGAAAGTTACATACAAGCAGGAATATGGGAAATTAAGCTGGTTTTATTCCCTCAGCTATATTTGAAATGAAATTACTGTTGTAAATGTTTTTTTGTTTTTCTAGATCATTCATTATCATGGTGTAGTAAAGTCCATGTTAGGTCTTGGTCAGCTGTCTACTGTAATAACTCAGGTGAATGGAGTGCATGCTAACAGGTAATGTTTTATTAAAGAATAATTTTCTTTCATCATTCTGGATAGAGACATTTTGATTTGTGAATTTGCAAGTGATTGTGATTTGCATGGGTTTAGGTAAACTAAAGTAATGAAATATTTTATATGCTTTTATTATGTTGGAGAAAGCACCAAAATTATTACTGTAGGGGCAGGGTTTGATGGGAGATGCATACATGTGTAGAGGTCAGAGGACAATGTTGTCTAGTCACTTCTCTCCTTCCACCCTTATATTGCTTCTGGGATCAAACTGAGGTGTCAGGCTAACACAGCAAATGTCTCTCCACTGTGCATTCTTGCTAGCCCTTTTCCTACTTTTTAATATTTTAATCTCCCAGCTAATATCTTTTATCCATCAAGTCTAGAATCGTTCTTGAATTAGATTGTTCTTTTTATTTTATTTTGTTTTTCAAGACAGTTTCTCTCTGTAGCCCTAGCTGTCCTGAAATTTGCTGTGTAGACCAAGCTAGCCTCAAACTCAGAGATCCACTTGCCTTCACCTCCTGAGTCCTGGGTTCATAGGTGTGTGCCACCACACCCAGCTAAATTAGATTGTTCTTTAAGCCAGGAACGTTTCATAGTTACCTGTCACTGATATGATTCATATAGATAGTTCCCTGACTTTAAAACTCATTCAAGTAGTACCAGTTGTTTTCTATGTTGGAAGTAGAGTAACAGGAGAAAACTTTTGAGTGATTTTTGAAATACCACCATAGAATTGATTTTATCTAAAAGATTCATAATTATGAAAACAATCTTCCTAAAGAAAAGAGTTTTATTGTAGTAAATTGTACATCCCCCAACAGCAACACACACACACACACACACACACACACACACACACAACCAAGTTTGTTCATGGCAAAGATGAAGGTTAAATACTTCCTCCAATTGAAATGTTAACTGAGGAAGTTATCTCTGCTCTTGAAGCAGCTTTCCCTGAGATCCAAAAATCCCTATTTTGTTATACCTCTTACATCCCAGATATTCTTGGTAGGCAGATTTGGTCCACAAGGAATGGATCTCACTTAATCAGAGAACGTAGATTATGTTTGTAGTTAGACACTGAAAAAGTTTATCTTCAGTTTCTTCAAGGTAAAGTCAGTGATTAATAAGGACCTCCATTCTACTGCATCTGAGACAATGCACTCACTTTAGTGTGATGGTTATCACAGTGGCACTCCTGAAGCAATGGGGGAATTGTGCGGACGTGGGGAGATTGCTACCCGCTGTAGTTACGTTTCTGCAAATTGAAAGACCTCATGAATAAGGGATTACTGGAGTTGTTCAGGGAATTTTGTCATCATGGCACAAATTGATGTGTCAAGTTCTTTAAAATATTCAATGTACAATTAGACTCCTCTTGTTTTCTGACTGGGACCTAATACATCTCAGTCTTTGGGCTGTGAAAAGGCTTTGGTCACTTCCATGAAAGGATACTGTATCATAGTAAAACAAAATGGTCAACAAGGGCACATATTAGGGGAGGATCTCTATTTGCAATTTAAACAGTTCTTTTTCTCTGCTTAACCTATATATAATTAATTTTAATTTATTTACTTATGTTAATAAGTTCTCATATCCTAATCCTCATCATTTGGTACTTTTGGTATAAGGCTTGGGATGGCACATCTCTCTGACACTTCAATAATAATTACATTTTTATCCTGAAATTTTGATACTTTAGCATCTGATACTAAGCTTTTAAAATTGTTTTCAGTTAGACTTTTAAATTTTAAATATTTATTACCTTACTCTTAGCTTTCTTCTACATTGGTTTTGGTAACATTAATATTTAGAAATTGAAGTATGTTCAGTATATACTGCTATTTTTTAGACTTTGAGGACAGGGCGGTTTTCAACAAGGTCTAATGTAGCCCCAGCTGGCCTCAGGTTCACTGTGTAGCCACGAATGACCTGAACTTATGATCCTCTTCCCTTCACCTCCCAAGTCCAGGGATTATGACTATGCAGCACCACAGTGGGTTTATATGAACCTAGGGTCTTGTGCATGGTACACAAGCACTATACCAATTGAGTTAAATCCTAGCCCTAGCTGTAGACCTTTAAAACTAAAAATTATTAGGTTATTTGTCATATTTTCCTCTTTTGCCCCAGAAAGACCAATAAGGGCATTTAAGGATAATGGTCCTAGCCCAGCATCTGTTACTTTGTTCATCTTTTTCATTGTTGTTGTTTGTTTTTTAATAATATAGGTATATATGTACCTTTATGTGATGTTATTAGATAAGGCATCTTTGGTTTGGGTTTTGGTTTTTCAAGATAGAGTTTCTACATGTAACAGTCATGGTTGTCCTGTGTAAACCAAATTGGCCTTGAAGTCATGAAAATCTGCCTGCCTCTGCCTCCTGAGTGCTGGGATTAAAGACCCAACACTGCCCCGCTTATTTTCTTAGTTATATAATTTGAATATTGACTATAAACTAGATTCTTTACCTAGATTTACCTAGAATCTAGCTTATAGCCAATATTCAAATTAGATAATTAAAAAATGAAAAGACTAGCTGCTCCTATGCAGCCATAATCCAAAGTATCACTGTTCATCTTAGTGTCACCTAAGTAGAGTCCTTAGAAGAAAATAGCCCATGTATTGGGTATGGATGGCTATTCTAATTTGCTTCTCTATTACTGTGATAAAATACCAACCAAAACCAACATGGGGAGGAGAGGGTTTTTATTTCAGCTTGCAGGTTACCATCCATCATCAAAGGAAGCCGAGACAGGAACTCAAGGCAGGAGCTTCAAGAAGCAGTAAAGAAGAGACCATGGAGGACCATTGCTTACTAGCTTCCTCCCAGTCTCACATTCAGCTACTTCCCTATGCTGAGCAGTCCCACCTGCCCAGGGATAGCACCACCCATAGTGGGCTGGGCCCTTCTACCTCAATTAGCAATCAAGAAAATGCTTCATAACATGGCCACAAGCCAGTGTGATGAGAGCAATTCCTCAGTTGAGGTTCTCTGTTCTCTGGTGTGTCAAATTGACAACTAAAGACACAAGGACGGTGGCACATGTGTATTACAGTTCCTCAGGAGATTGAGATAAAGGATGGCATAATAAGCCCAGGAGTTTGGGGCCAGCTTTGCTAATATGTTGGGCTACCTTTTAAGAGACACAGAGAAAGGAATAATTACTGATTTTGCAAATCAAAAATTTTTAAATAGCTGCAAGTAGATTAAGAAAACACATATATTGTAAATAGCTGATTTTTTTTTTTTTTTTTTTTTTTAACATGTAAGTAACTTTCTTAAGTCCTTTTATTGGATATCCTATACAGGACCCAACTGTCCATCACCCACTCCAAAAATCCCATGTATTTTTAGAAGTTCTTTACTCTGTGTTGAATTACTCTTTCATCTATGATCTTATTTTAAGTTAAGCACTCAGATAATTTGATAAAGAACTGTGTCATTATTGGAGAATTAACTCTCTTCTATTATATGCCAACATACCTATCAGAAAAAATTGGTGGAGGGTCAGCAAATGCTCATTGGTGTAAAGGCACCTGCGGCCAAATCTGAGTGAGCTGGATTCAATCTCAATTACACACATAGTAGAAAAAGAAAACAGCATCCAGTGAGTTTTTTTACCTTCATGGGTGCTATTGGGATTAATCCACAGAGTCTATTTAATGATCAAAGGAATTTATTTGAGGGTAAACTCATAACCACAGGAGATTTATCGTAGGGTCTGGGAAAGCTGATGTGTCCTACACTGAACGGCTTGGTCCAAGATCTCAGCATCCAGAACCACAAGGTAGCCAAGAGGGACCATTGTACGTGCATCCCACCTCTTAAGGGTCCCCAGTTGCCATGCCCCAGAGGCCGGTACCTCAAGGTCATAGGCTATATAGGTAACAGCTACAGCTGCCTCACTAGGGGCGGTGCTTCAGGGCATGGCTCAAACAGACACACACTACATCTCCCCCTTTTGTCTAAATAAGGAAGTTCTAACCTAACACAAAACTATATACAATAGGAATGATTATCAAGGAGAAATAAAGGGTAATGACATAATCAAATGGAACTACTACCAGCAAGAACAACATCAAACAAGAGACACATACTAAAATCCAGAGATATCTAGAACATAGGTAAATGGTATGCTAGAAAGATTATTTCAAAAGCTGTCCTATCCTGAAGAATCTGAATCTAGTACCTAGTATGTTCTAAGATACAAGAAGATTGTAACCGTAACTGTTAGTCTTCAGTCCCATCAAAGACCTGAGAAAGAATATAATAATACATGAGAAAATGGAAAAATGCACGCAAGCAACTTTCAGAAATCTTTCGAGAATAGACAGACAGCTGGCAGTCACCTAAAGTATCTCAGCACTGTTGGGACATCCAATTTGGCTACAGGCCTAGAATATCTGACAAACCATTTTTAGAAGCAGGAATTTTGAAAGACCATCTTACCCTGTCTTGGCAGAGTTCAGTAGTCGCTTTTACTTGTGTCCCGCTCCTCCAGAAAGGACAGCATTTATACTGTCAGCAGTTGAAGTAAGGTCAGTTCTTTGCCCAGCAGGCTATTATGCGCCAGGAAGAAGACAAACTTCCAAATGGAGTGTCTTAAAAGCCCAGCATTCTCTCGGGATCAGATCAGTGCTGCCAGGAGCAATCAGTATCTCACATATGCATATGCATACAAAATAAATAGGTTTTCTTGGAGGGGTTGTTTGTTTGCTTGGTTGGTTGGTTGATATTTTGAGACAGTCTCACTATGTATCCCTGACTGGCCTTGAACTCACACAGAGATACACCTGATGCTGCCTTGCTGAGTGCTCTGATTGAAGATGTATAACATCATGCCCAGCTCAATAAAAATTAGTGGAAATGTTCTTCAGCAACAAAAGACTTAAGATTTTCTTGGTGTTTTGGGTAATTATTTTGTATCACACTATGAAATATAGTATAAATACAATAAAGCAGTAAATAAGTAAAATGTCTAAACCTATAAAATGTAAATGCTACTTTAAATGTAAATAAATTAAAATGTAGTTGATACACATTTCTCTTAATAGGTCTGAATGGACAGATGAATTAAACACATACAGAGTAGAAGCAGCTTGGAAACTGTCACAGTGGGATTTGGTGGAAAACTATTTGGCAGGAGGTAAAGTTACTTCTTAAAATATTAAAATAATAGCAGCTTTAATATGCTATAAATATTTTAAAATAAGGGTTAGAAGGATGGCTCAGAGGTCAAGAGCACTGGCTGCTCTTCCACAGGTCCTGAGTTCAATTCCCAGGAACCACATGGTGGCTCACAACCATCTATAATGAGATCTGGTGCCCTTTTCTGGCATGTCGGCAACATGGAGACAGGACACTGTATTTGTAATAAATAAATAAATAATTTTTAAAAAATCCAATTTAGATAGTTTAGCAACATTCACAACTAATCTGGCCTATTTTATGATTGCCTGTTTAGTTGTTTGAAGTAAAATGAAACCATCTGTTCAGTATTTCTGCTGCCCATCTTATAAATGCAGCACAGCTGGCTCCCAGAACCACTCATCACAGCATTTCTTGACTTACATTTCAGATGGGAAATCTACCACGTGGAGTGTCAGACTGGGACAGCTACTGTTAGCAGCTAAGAAGAGAGACACCACAGCTTTCTATGACACATTGAAACTAGTGAGAGCAGAGCAAATTGTACCTCTTTCAGCTGCAAGCTTTGAAAGAGGCTCCTACCAACGAGGATATGAATTTATTGTGAGGTATTTGGGGATACCACTTTTATATTCCCCACTTATACATGTCACCTGGTACAGTTTTTTATGTATAAATAATTCTGATAATATTTTTGATATATTGCTTGACAATACAAACTGGTTCTTACATTCTTTTTAAAATATCTTAATATATTGTCTCCTTTAAGTCTGCTTATTCACCTGAGGAAAAAATCTTAAAAAAATAAATGCTATAATTGAGGTATTAGAAGTTTAAAAACCAAATACAGTTTTTTTTGTTGTTGTTTGAATTTACTGTATTTTGTATGATCCTCTTCAGTAACATCTTAGGGAAACTAGATAATGGATCACTGGATTTACTTTCACTCTGTAGCTATCAGCTATATTTTTGTGCCTTCAACAGTGAGTCACTGACACTGATTATTATAAAAATGCAAGATATGGTATGACTGTATCATGGCTTCTATCACCTAGGAAAAAAAATTAACTCACTTTACAGGTTTATTTTTGCTGTATTTACTATATCAGGCACTTTTATATTAGTACCAGCATTATATAAATATTTCATATTCATAATGAATCCATATTTTATTTCCATCTTGGCAGTAAAGTTTGATTCTTACACATTTGGATTTCGTTTTTTATATAGCCTTCAATTTAATTCACAAGAATTCTGGGGTGACATCAAGCACTAAATGTTTTAACGTGAATAAATTGGTGTTTACACTTAATTTTAAATCATAAATGTTGCTGTTTATAGCAAGAAAATATGTTAAAAGTTTGGTTTTCATAGCTGATCTGAAGTGCATACTTAATATGTGAAGTTAATAAGATTGGATGTGGTAACATTTTAACGTGCTCTGTCTGTTTTCAGATTGCACATGTTGTGTGAACTGGAGCATAGCATCAAACCACTTTTTCACAAATCTCCAGGTGACAGTTGTAATGAAGACTCTCTGAACTGGGCAGCTCGACTAGAAATGACCCAGAATTCCTATAGAGCCAAGGAGCCTATTCTGGCCCTCCGGAGAGCTTTATTAAGCCTTAACAAAAGGTGATTCATACTACTTTAAAAAAAAAAAAAGTCAGTTGCCTTGAATTTAGTATCATGTTCATACTTTCTTGGGTAGTAGTTTTCTTTCTACATTTCCTATTTTCAGTTCTTATGAATTCATTACATAGTTGAAACAAACAGACCACAATAATCAATTTTACCAAGGGCTGGAGAGATGGCTTTGTGGTTAAAAGCACTTGCTGTTCTTGCAGAAGACCAAAATTAGGTTCTAGACACCCTCTTGGTGGCTCACAGTCATCTATAACACCTGTTCCGAGGGTCTAATACCTTTTCTGGCCCCTGTGGGCACCAGAAAAAACATGTAGTGCACAAACAAAACACATGAAAGTAAATAATTAAATTTTAAGATAAACTGAAATTGTAAAATGTTTAAAGAAATTTTTAAAGAATCAATTTTATAGCCACGCATGATATTGCATGCTTATAATCTTAGTACTCAGGCAGCCAGTACAGGAGGGTCTTCTTAGCTGTCAGTGAACCTAATAGAAAACCTAGTTTCCAAAAAAATGATAATATGTTTTTATCTTTTTAAAATGTGACTAACATATCTTGGAAGGTGAACACCAATACAATTCAAGAATAAAGTCTTCTGCTGCGACATATATAAGTAGTAGAGTACCTGCCTATCAAGTATTAGACTTTGGATTTGATTCTCAAATACCCAAAAAAAAAAAGCAACAACAACAACAAAAAAAACCTAGATAGACTTATAGGAACAAATGGAACAGTATAAAAAACAGTTAAAACCAGTATTTGTTTGTTGTTGGTTTGCAAGGTAAGCATTGAAATAGTACACTGAGAAGGTTCTGTGTTAAGAAAAGCTATTTAACTTATTGAATATACTCACAAATGTTCTTTTTCTCCTATTTTTGCTACATTTTTCTTAGGCCCGATTACAACGAAATGGTTGGAGAGTGCTGGCTGCAGAGTGCCAGGGTAGCTAGGAAGGCTGGGCACCACCAGACAGCCTACAATGCCCTCCTTAACGCAGGGGAGTCGCGGCTTGCAGAACTCTATGTGGAAAGGGCAAAATGGCTGTGGTCCAAGGTACTGGCCAAGGGAGCCTCATCACAAAATGTTCTGTTGGATTTATATACTTCTGTCAACATCCAGCTGGGAAAACCCTGAGTCCAAATTCAGAACTCTCCTTTTCTGTCCTTTTCTTCATTCTCTACTATAGTCTAGGTAGGAAGATTCCTTCTATTCTGCAGTCCTCAAATACCCTCCTATTTTAAATCTTAGGTAAAGTTCTCTCTATTTTCATCTGTCCTAATATTTCTGAGGAAAATACCAAGTCTTTATTTTACTTTGTGTATGTAGTAGGCCCTCAGTATGTACTTAAATGTATATAAATGTTTGTAACACTTTCTTGCTTATTGGTGGTGGGAAACACTTCTGTGTGGACTTGCCAGTGTTGCTATCAAGATGTACTTCTGTCATCCTGTCAGGAAGGGCTTAGCTTCAGAACAGATACTCTCAGCAGCTCCCAGATTCCAGCAATAGAAATAAGAACTTTTTTTTTTTAGATTTAGTATGTATGTATATAGTGCCTGCAGGCCGGAAGAGCGTACCAGATCTCATTACAGAAGATTGTGAGCCACCATGTGGTTGCTGGGAATTGAACTCAGGACCTTAGGAAGAGCAGCCAGTGCTCTTAACCACTGAGCCATCTCTCCAGCCCCCCTGGAACTTTTTGAATGTATGAACTACTTAACCTATTTTATGTCCTATATTTAAATGATAGTCACTAGTTTAGAATTAGTAGTAGGCACAGAATGTTTAGCAGTTGACATTTTGTAGCTAAAGTGATGCCATATGTGATGGTAGAAACTTGGTGGTGACTGAGAGAGGACAGAGGAGATGTTTCCTGAACCAATGGGGAAAGTGGTAATTGAGCCCATGTTATGTGAGCCAGTGTTAGTCCTTGTATTGCCTAATCTCAATATGCTTGAAATGCAGTTCGTTACCTAATAATACCTATTTCTCCTCTCATGTTGCTTATTTTTTCGAACGAGCCTCACTTCCATCCCTTTACCTAAAACAAATCTGGGCTTTATCTTAAACTCTTTTCTCATCCAACTTTAGGCTAAATATTTGCTCTTTAACTTTAGAAAGATTTCTTGAATCATCTCTCTTTTTCATCCTATTTTTAAAATATGATTCATTTATTTTTATCTTGTATGCCTACATGTCTGTGTGAGGGTGTCAGGTCCCCTGGAACTGGAACTACAAACAGTTGTGATGTGCCATGTGGGGTTCTGGGAATTGAACCCAGGTCCTTTGTAAGAACAGCCAGTGTTCTCAACCACTGAGTCATCTCTCCAGCTCTATCATCCTATTTTAATTCACGCCATTATTTTCAGCCTCTAAAAATGTCCACAACCTTGTTATGGATCTCATAATTTCTCTGTTTATATTACTGTGGTCTGTAACCTTTGCAGAATGTATTTTGAAGCATACTGCTTCTTCAAAAGATTCAATACTTCAAAGTATTCTTTAAACAGTTTAGATTGTCTAACTCTGGGAAGTACACAAGGCCATTTCTGATCGAGTTCTATCCTATCCCTTCAGCTTCATTTGTCCCTGTCTCACAAATACTTTTTATAGGTCTCACCTAAAATGAGGCTTCTGGTGCTACTCAAATTAGGTTGAGGTTCCATCCCAATAAGCACATTGTAAGTTGAAAATGCTGTTAGGTCAGAAGTGCATTTTATCTATCAAACCTAACACACTGAAGCTTAACAGTGTTAGTCACCCCTTTCTTATCTTAGCTTTGCTTTCCCTGCTTTTAGTAACCTCAGGTCAACCTGTGGCTGAGAATATTAAATGGGAAATAGTAAATTTTAAATAACTTACACTACAGTGTATTCTTTAATTGTTGTTTTATTATTAGTGATTGTTATTAATCTATTTTTGTACCTTATTTATAAATTCAAGTTTACTATGGGTATATATGTTTGAGAAAAACCTAATACCTGTAGGGTTTTTACTGTTCACAATTTGAGGCATCCATTGGAGGTCTTGTAACATACCCCTGTAAAGAAAGAGGACTGCATACTTCTAAGTATCAGTTGTTTACTTTTATCAGTATGTTGACTGGGAACTATGGCTCACTACTACTGCTTGGTCATAGGTCATAATTTAAAGTATTGTTTCTGCCTAGTGTGGTAGCGTAGGCCTGTAATCATAGTACTCAGGAGACAGAGATGCAAGAAGATCATCACAAGTCAAGGGCAGTGTGGTCCAGATAATGAGTTCCATGCCAGCCAGGGCCACATAATGACCACATTCCAAACCCTCAAGCGCATAAATTCAAAATTTGTGTTCCTGGAGCTGAAGAGATGACTAGTAATTAAGAATATTTGTTCTCTTGTAAAGGACCTGGGTTTTAGTCCCAGCATCCACATCAAGTGACTCATAACCATCTGCAACTACAGTTCTTAGGGATCTGGTACTCTCTTTTGCCTATATATGGTGCAAGTACACATACTCAGGCCCACACTCATACACATAGAATAAAATCTAACTAAAGTGCCATTCACTAAATTGTGTGCCAGAAAGATTTCTACTCGTTTTTTAAGACCAAATTCAGATTTGTTTTTTCTGTTTAAGATCAAAACCAGATTTTTTTTTTAAAAAAAAATCTTTCCTGACTACTGGTCTCTTTATTTTCCTGTACCTTAGATTTTGGGGACTCCTTTCTCTATCCAGCCCTAAAATACCCATCAGTGTTTATATCCTATAGCACCTCAACATGTTGGTGTTTTACATAGTTTGTTTCCTCAGTTGATTGTGTTCTTTTATTCTTTTTGTTTGGTTGCTTGGTTTAGTTTTGTTGGGATAAGATCTAACTATAGACAAGGCTGACCTTGAACTTTGTGGTCCACCTGCCTGCATCTTCTGAGTGGGGAAATATAGACATACAACACCAAGTCCTGTTAACTGAACTTTTTAAGCCAGAGATTTTTATTTTTGGATCATTGTTATTCCAAATCACCTTTATATATCTTCAGTTCCTTGTGCTTTAGTTTTAAAATGAATGAGTAAATGGATGAATAATTAAAGAATTCTACATGAAATGAGTCAGTGCTTCTTTAGAACTTTAATTAGGAGTGAGAGATAAAAGTTAATTTACAAGTGAATTTGTTAAGGCAAGGTTTCTCTGTGTAGCCCTGGTGGCCCTGAACTTAGATTCACCTGCCTCTGCCTCCGAAGTGCTGGAATTAACGACATGTGCCACCACTGTCTGGCTAAGAATATATTAAATTAAAAACTTGTTAATTACCTTTTTTCTTTTAGGGTGATGTTCACCAGGCACTTATTGTTCTTCAAAAGGGTGTTGAATTATGTTTTCCTGAAAATAAATCCCCAACTGAGAGTAAGCACATGTTAATCCATGGACGAGCTACACTGCTAGTTGGCCGGTTTATGGAAGAAACAGCTAACTTTGAAAGCAATGCGATTATGAAGAAATATAAAGTAAGTATATATGTAATGTAAAGCATTTGTTTTTAATGGATGAAATGATTTTTTAAGTCTGTATTGAAGTGCATATTATATATATAATAGTACTCAGAAAAACTTTTCATAAGTAAAATCATAAGTATATGGAATTCTCACAAATAAATACATGTATGAAAACTACCACTCCAGGTTAGAAGTTGTTGCACAGTGAATCTACTCTTTAAACCAACTACCAAATCATGAAGTAGTATAATTAGCACAATATAAGCCCCCCTTTCACCACAGTAATACTCTTATCTTCCTATACAAAGTTAACCATATCTGAGCCTAAGTGCTTTTTGTTAGGTCTCATGATTTAAAGCTTGCTATATAGTCAAAGATGACCTTAGAATTCTGATTCTCCTGACTCCTCCTGAGTGCTAGAGTGAGAGTATGTACCACCACACCTAGTTTAATCTACTGCTGAGACTTGAACTCAGACCCTTGTCTATCTTAGGCAAGCACTCTACCAACTGAGCAACATCTCCAGCCCATGGAATTTCTTTATAAAAAATAATATATGACTTCTCTACCAGGTATTAAATTTTGCAAGATGATGATATAAAATTATAAAAGACAAATCTCCCAATAATGTATGAAAGAAAAATGGAAATTCAAAATTACCTAGGACTTTTATTCTAAAAATTCATAAAAATTGATGAAGTAGAATTATTCAGAAAGTAGATGAATGGTTTTCAGAGCTGGGGGTCAGAGATGGGTAATGATAACCAGTCACTGCAGAGTTTTGTGGGGTTTTTGTTTTTGAAGTGATGATGACAATGTTCTAGTATTCGGTAATGGTGATGGTTTCCCAACTCTGATAAATTTTTTTTGAAAAAAAGGAAACTTGAAAAGTATGAATTTGGCACTGGGGATGTTCCTCAGGTGGTAGAATGTTTGTTATACAAGCTTAAGAACCGAAGTTGGATTCCCAGCCCCAACTTGAAAAAGCCTGGTGTTGATGGAGTCCTGGCTTGACATGCAGGAGGCCCTGTGTTATGTCCCCAGCACCATACCAACTCCTTGAATGGTAGCAAACAGGTCTGTAATATCAGTGCTCCATAGGAGGAAAGGAAAGGGTCAAGAATTCAAGGTCATCCTCTGCCTCATCACTAGCTTGCAAACCAGAGCTGTATAAGGTCTGTCTGCAAAAGCTGGGTGCCACGGTATGCATTTGTAACCAAAGAGGTGGAGAGACAGGAGAACTCCAAGGACTTGCTGGCTGTCAGTTCAGCTGAATCAGAGGTTAAGGAAGAGACTTTCTCCAAAAGAAGGTTGAGAGCAATCAAGGAAGACGCCCAACATCAACCCCTAGCATTCACAAACACATACGTACACATACATCTGAATATGTACACACATATCTACACATATAAAATAAAGTGTGAGCTTTATAGTATGTGAATTATACTCAGGCCTATTCCTTTTTAAATTACCTAAGTCAAATTTAAGTGGAGTGTGGTGGCACACACCTTTAATCTCAGCACTCTCTGAGTCCAAGGCCAGCCTGATGTACATTGAGATTTCTAGAGCAGTCAGGGCTATATTGTAAGACCCTGTCTCAAGAAACAAAAATGAATTGAAAAATGTAACTGTAAAATGTTTTATTATATTTATTTGTGTGCATGTTTGTGTGTACTTGGCATGTATGTACACAATAAATTTTTATTTTTTAAAAACATTTCATTTTTAATTATATGTATGTATGTATGTATATTTATATCTGGGGGGTTAATATGCATGTGAGTGGAGGTGCCTAAGGAGAACAGAGAGAGTGAGTGTTGGATCCCCTAGAGCTGAGGTTGTAGGTGATTGTGGCTGTGGGTACTGAGAACCAACTCCACAAGTGCTTTTAACCTTGAGTCATCTCTCTACCCTCTTTTTAATATTTGTAAAAATTTAAAATGAAAAAAATACCACTTGGAAAGTTAGAAAGCTGTGTGAGAAAAAGATAATCTTTGACAATCTAAATAATTAACTTTACTTCAAAGTGGGCTTAATATGCCTAAAACTGAAACGCTAAACTTATAAACGTAAAGATAAAAGATATAGAGGGAAATCCTTTTTTACCGTAGTTTAGGCCCAAGTTTCTTAGGTCAAAAAAAGCCTTAACCAGAAAAGAAAGCCTTATAAATTGGAGTTCCATGAAAGCTAAAGCATACTGTAGAAAAGACACTGTCAAGAAAGCCATTGGCTAAGGGGAAATATGCTGTGTATCTACCAGCAGGCTTATATGTAAATTATAAAGAACTCAGGACAAATAACTCAATATATCAAAACCTGGAATAGACACTTCTCACAGAGTACATATAAATGAATGAAAGGCACATGAAAAGATGTTTAATGCCATTAATTAGTAGTATGGTGCAAATTAAAATCACAGTGAAGTAACCAAAGGTTAGAATGGCTAATGTCTAAAAGACTAGCAAACCTATTATAGTGACAACTAGGTCTCCTCATGGCTGGTAGCAGTATAAAATTTAACATGAACATAGGATATGCCAGCCATTTATTTCTCGATATGTAACCAAAAGAAAGAGTTCCTTAACTCCATAAAAACAGTAATTGTAATTTTATTGATTGAAAACAAAATAGGCCATCTGGTCTACCACAGAAAAATGGATAAGCAAAACTATGGTGTGGTTATACAATAGAATGCTACTCCACAATTATTAAAAATGAGTTCTTAGGTGTGGGGCATAGTGGTACACACACCTATAATACCAACACCTAGGAAGTAAAAGCAGAAGCATCATGAGTTCAAGGTCAGCCTGGGCTATATTATGAGACCAGGTCTCTGAAAAAAGAAAGAAAAATGAGCTTTTGGTACATGCAACAATGCACATGTATATCAAAGAAGAGGGATGTGATATATGCATTAAACCACAGTAAATAAGTAATACATATTGATAGAAATATCAATATTTGTTTAGCCAGTAGGCACAGGACAAGACGTGTGTTAAAGGAAAGTACACACAGGAACTCCAGGAAACAGTTGTATTAATAAATACTCATTATATTAATTGGTGTCATTACACCACAGATATACTTAAAAATTTGTCAAAAGCCTATATACTCGGTACGTAATTAATATGAAAATTATGCCTCAAAAAAATGGATGTAGATTTTTAAAAAGTACAACTTAGTGGGCTGGGGAGATGGTTCAGCAGTTAAAGTGCTTGCTATCCTAGTAACTGTAATTCGGAATCCTAGAAACCTATGTAAATGGTGGGAATATGTGGCGGCTCACCTGTAATTCTACCCTAGGAAGGCAGAAACAGGGCAGCCCCAGAACAAGCTAGCTATCAATACTAGCCATATTGACAAACTTGGTTTGATCGAGAGATTCTGCCTCAATCAGTAAGGTAGAAGAGCAATTGAGCATGGTTCCAAAAATAAAGCTCAGGTCTACACATGTGCACTCACATGCATGCAAAAACATTTATATACGTATACATTCATATACCACACAGACGAGAAATGGAAAAATAAAAATGTAAAATAAAAATCAAAAGCATTTAGAATAGCATCAAAAATAAAAAGCACCAGAATAGGGGATTTAGCTCAGTGGTAGAGTGCTTTAGCAATCGTAGAGTCCTGGGTTAGGTCCTCAGTTCCACCAAAAAAAAAAAAAAAAAAAAAAAAATACAAACTGTACAGGTTGCATGTATGCATTTACGAGTGTGTGTGTGTGTGTGTGTGTGTGTGTGTGTGTGTGTGTTACTGAAAAGGAAGCTATTAATTTGAAAGAGACCAAGGAATATATGAGAAGATTGAGAGGGGGAAATGATGTAATTATTATCTCAATTTTTTTAAAAAAAATCTCTATAGTAAAAAAATTTCTGGAACATTATTGGGTGAGCTTTTAATTTAACTTATTTATTTTTACGTGTATAGGTCTTTAACCTGCATGTATGTCTGTAAACCATACACCTGGTGCCACTGCACGCCCAGACAGATCCCCTAGAGCTGGAGTTACAGATGGTTGTGAGCTGTCATGTGGGTGCTGGGAATTGAACCTGGTTCTTTGGCAGAGCATCCAGTGCTCTTAACCACTGAGCAGTCTCTCCAGCCCTTGTGTGCAGCTTTTAAAAGATGTAAATAAATTGGGAGTGTAGCACAGTTTTGAATGAGAAGACTCAATAATGTAAAGATGTCATTTCACTATAAAATGACCTGTAAGTTTGATGCAGTCTTCATAAAAAACTAATAGGTAATTGACAATTGGAATTTGAGAGTTATGTAGAAATGCAAAGCCTTATAATAACCAAGAGATTTTTGTCTCTCTAAAGTCTTAGTTAGTTTTTTATTTTGAAATAATCATAAACTTAAACATTAGATGTCAAGGGAAGCACAGAGAATTCCTGTATGGAATTATTTTTCTCAAAGTAACTTGTACAACCATAGTGATCTTTTCAGAACTCTTACCACTTTTGTCAACAATGTCTTTTCCGTGTCTGGAATCCAGGCCAGGATCCTATCTAGTATTAGCTGTCATATAGCCTTAACATACTCCAGCATATAGCCAAGATACCTTTACAGTGTTGTAGGAGGTTGAATGCAGACAGAAAATAGATGGCAAATTAAAAGAGATAGTCAAAATTTTAATAAATAACTATGTTAAAGGAAATCAACAAAGATGGTGGTGAATCATTACTACTACTAGATCAGAAGGAACAAAATGGGAGAACATCTACTGAAGTAAAGGATTACTACTGTAGGAAGGAGTCATTGGACCACACCTTGAACTTACAGCTCAGCAGGAAGAAAACCATAGATTTTAACAACCTTGACTCACTCCAGCTTTCTAATCTCCTAGACCTGATTAGAAGCTGCAGGGTAAACAGGCTCAGTGATAGAAGTCATCAGTGCCAATCTCTTGCATCCCTAAGCAGGGTAGAAAAGCTATAGCGTAGTAACTATATCTGTTGGGGAAACCAGAGATTAACCAGCATATACACATGTCAAGACCTATAAAGGTTTTATAATCAAAATACTATATTCATTGGGGTTGGGGATTTAGCTCAGTGGTAGAGCGCTTGCCTAGCAAGCACAAGGCCCTGGGTTCGATCCTCAACTCCAAAAAAATAATAATACTATATTCATATACAATTACATAAACCAGTAAGACAGAATAATTTTATAAACAGACAAGTTATAAATTATTATAGAGTACTGAAAAAAAATTCTCAGAACATGGTGCTGTGTCATTTAGATGTTTTACAGGGAGGAATAATTGACCTCTTCTTTACATGATAAACAAATCAACCATTAGTCTAAGCCAGGACTTCCTTTTTAGGGATGGGGTGGGTAGTCAAAGTCAGTTCTTTCATTGTATCTCTGGTTCACCTGGTACTTCGTGGTGCAGCCCATATGAGCTTCATACTCATGGCACTTTTGCCTCAGCAGCCTCAGTGCAACATGATGAAACATGTCTACAAACAAACCAGTAATGTTAACCATAGGAGAAACTGTAATTTCATAAGAGGCTCATATGAATATAATCTGAACTAGCGTGCCTGCATAGGTTTTGTGCAAGTATGTTTTATTTGAGGTGGGTTTTGGTTTCTAATTGTCTGGGGGTTTGGATTTGTGTATGTTGTTTTGAAACAGTATCCCAAATTGACCTGGAACTCACTATGTATATATATACTAGGTTTGTCTCAAACTTACTGAAAGCCTGCTGCCTTAGCTTCCTGAATACTGGTATTACAGGTGTTATCTATCACACCTGGGTAGAATGTTTATCAACACCATTTGAGCTTATTATTCTGATGGAATACTATGTATCAAACCAAAGTTAAAACACAACAACTTGAATTTGCTGTGTGTTCGTGCTCACATCGACAGCACATATACTAAAATTGAATTTGCTGTGTGCTGCATACTTTTGATATTTAATCACCTATTAGTACATTATGCTCAAACCTAATATGAGATTTGTTTAGATATGTATCTTATGTCTTTTTCATAGGATGTAACCTTGTTTCTGCCAGAGTGGGAAGATGGGCATTTCTACCTTGCTAAGTACTATGACAAATTGATGCCCATGGTAACAGACAACAAAATGGAGAAGCAAGGTGATCTCATCCGGTATATAGTCCTGCATTTTGGAAGGTGAATATGAGAACCACATATTTGAGATTAAATATGGTGAATTTAATCACATACCATAGCATATTCAGGGAGTTTTCTGTTTTACTATGCATGGATTCATTCTACCAACTTTTAAATGAGAGAGAATATTTTTCCTTTTTTCCAATGTTTAATTTGCCTTTATTTTACATGTATGAGTGTTTGCCTACTTGACTGCATGTGAGTATGTTTACCATGTGCATGTGTAGTACTCTTGGATGCCAGAAGAAGGCATCAGATCCCCTGGAACTGGAGTTACAGATGACCATGAACTGCCTTGTGGGTACTGGGAAGAGAACCTAGGTCCTCTGTAAGTACAACCAGAGCTGAGCCATCTCTCCAATCCCAGAATATTTTCCTTCATACAACTTTTTTCTTAGTCTTGAAAAATGGTGTGTGTGTGTGTGTGTGTGTGTGTGTAGAAAAGATATGTAGATAACAGTTTTAGAAAATAGTACTGGGCTGCAAATCACTGTGTATAGTATTTCAGAAGACCTTTAACTTAATATTTAACTGTTAAATTTAATGGTAATTGAGTATTTTTTCCTAGTCAAACCCTGCAAAAAATTAACATAAGGACATTATTTTAAAGTTATACTAAATAAAGAGCTTGGTTTTTTCTTAGTTTGCTTTTGAATTTTAGAAACAGAATCTTGCTCTTTATCTCAGGCCATTCTTGAACTCATATTCCTCTGCCTCAGTGTGACCACCATGCCTGTCGGGAGCCTATTCTTGAACTAGGCAGAGGATGAAATACAACTTTTTGTTTTGTTTTGTGAGGTGAGATCTTATGTAGCCCAAGCTAGCCTCAGACTCACTATGTAGCTAAGTCTGGACTTGAACTTCCTGATCCTCCTGCTATGGTTGAAATATAACTTTTAATTTCAGATGCCAGTGTGTATGTGTGTGGAGTGTGTGTGTGTGTGTGTGTGTGTGTGTGTGTGTGTGTGTGTGTAATATATATATATATATATATGTATACATATATATGTATATATATATTCATGCTTAGTTTTTCTATTTGGCAAATTATTTATAAGTAATGACATTTCAGAATTCTTGTATTTATGTGCTCTTATTTTCTATTGAAGGATTCTGACTTAATAGCAATAAACTTATTAAAATAATTCCTTATTTTTAGGTCTTATCATTACTCAGTTAAATATTTCTTTTCAGTATTTAAAGCAGTATTTATCTATCACAAGTTAAAATAACAACACTTAGCCAAATTTCTTTTTCCTAAGAAAATTTCAGTTTTTGTGAAATCTAAACTCAATTTCATTAGTTTGTTTCCATAGTTGTAATTACTAATAATTATAAATATTTTTGGTTTTCTTTTTTTTTTTTTTTTTTTTTTTTTGGTTTTTCGAGACAGGGTTTCTCTGTGTAGCTTTGCGTCTTTCCTGGAACTCACTTGGTAGCCCAGGCTAGCCTCGAACTCACAGAGATCCACCTGCCTCTGCCTCCCGAGTGCTGGGATTAAAGGCGTGCGCCACCACCGCCCGGCCTTTTTTGGTTTTCTTTATGGCTGTGTTATTAAAGGATAATTCCTGGCTTGGTGACATTTTGAAATGGAATAAGAAACAAGACAACTACTAGTTGAATTTTCTTTTCTAGAATAAACAACTTTTAAAATTTTTTCTTTACTCTTTGTATATATCAGGTCCTTAGTATATAGAACATACTCATTACATTTCTGAAATCACACTTCAAAGAAGGAAAGCTACTTTACATTCATTTCTTCTGTCTTTTAACTGTTTCCATTTTTTATTGTTGATTTTATTTGTTTGTGATAGGATCTTGCCTGTATAGCTGAGGCTGGCCTCTCAGTCTACCTGTCTTAGCTTCCTGAATGCTGAGATAATTAAATTTGTAGCACCACGCTTAGCTTCTACTACATACTTATAACTGTTTGGTATTGTTTTATACTGGCATTTAAAGGGTTTTTTAAAATTAGATTTCCTCATTTTATTTTATGTGTGTTTTGCCTGCATGAATGTATATGTACTATGTATGTGCTTAGAGCCTATGAAAGTCAGAAGAGGGCATCAGATCTTCTGAAAACTGGAGTTATGAATGATAATAAACCACTATGTGGGTGCTGGACATTGATCCTGGGTCCTCTGCAAGAGCAAAAGTGCTCTTAACCACTGCACCACCTCTCTATCCCCTATATATTTTTAAAAGAGTAAAAATTAGCTATTATGATATATTCACTTAATAACTGAATGTGCGTTGAATAATTATGTTATTACTGCTTTAGTGTGAATTATTGTCCTCAAAAACAGTTTAATTAGGGAATGAAACCTTAAATATATAAAACACTTAGGTATGTAATAGAATTTGTTTGCAGATATAAAAATGAATGATACAAATATTAACCAAAAAAAAATTGCCTGGCAGGGGAGATATCATGATTACAAAGATCATGAATTATCAGGAAGATGGTTTTCCTCAGATAAGCTTAGCCATTATACTCTAGATGTGCTGACCCCCATGGTTTCTCCAAATGTGGAAAACCCACTGCATAATTTGTGGTAGTAGGAGTTTGTGTTCACACTTTTCTCCAGGAATGAATGGAGCTGTATGTGCAGCATACCAGAAATAAAGCAGACACACCTAAAAGTTATATCCTTAGGGCAAGTTTGTGGTAAAAACTCAAGCTACTGGCTTTGTGATTGTTGTTTGAATCTTAGATGGTCTTATAATAAAAACAAAACAAACCTGGAGCCAGATATTGGGGTGAAAGCTGAAAGATCAGAGAAGCAGAGCAAAGCCACAGCCACTACCTATTACCTCACCAACTCCACAAATCCTCAGACTGAAAGCCTCTGAGTCCTCACCCGAAAGGGTCTCAACTGAACTACTTTAGTTCTTGTTTCCTCATGCCTTACATACCTTTCTCTGCCCTGCCAGTCACTTCCTGGGATTAAAGACATATGTGCTTCCCAGTACTGGGATTAGAGGTGTGTGCCACCACTGCCTGGCTCTGTTTCCAGTGTGGCCTTGAACTCACAGAGATCCAGACGAATTTCTGCTTCCTGAGTGATAGGGTTAAGGGAGTGTGCCACCACTGTCTGGATTTTATGTCTACTCTAGTGGCTGCCTGTGTTCTCTGATCCTCAGGAAAGCTTTATTAGGGTACACAATATATCACCACCCATGATTATAAAAATATATCTTTTCATCATCAGCTGCAAAGGAAGAAAAATGCAGAAATGTAATTTTCTAGAAATACAGTGATTAGGCCTGACCAAGCTTATTGCCATGGAATATAAATGAAGGTACAGATTGTAAGGACCATTTGAAGGAAGTATTAAAAGACTTTGACTGTCTCAAAACATCTATACTTGTTAATGCTACCTGAATACTTTATCAAGAAAAGATGAATCGGGGAGGGAATAACTACTAGGAAGAAATATCAGTACCATTGTTTCAGGGGCTAGGGGTATATCTCAGTAGGTAGGGTGCTTGCTTAGCATGCATGAAGCCCTGGGTTTGATATGTGGCACCAAAGAAAGACCCATGCCTGTAGTCTCTGGCTTAGGAGATAGAGGCAGAGGATTCAGGGTCTCATCCTCCACTGCATACTGAGGTCAAAACTGGAGAGATGGCTAAATATGAGATACCATAGGTTTTTGTCTGAAGGCTGTACATAACTGAAGTGGTAGTTTAAGACTTTAAATTCTAATTCATATAATCTAAAAGGACTGTGTTAATCGTATTTCTCACTTATATAATTGCAGATCTCTTCAGTATGGAAATCAGTTCATATATCAGTCAATGCCACGAATGTTATCACTATGGCTTGATTTTGGTGCTAAGGCATACGAATGGGAAAAAGGTATAATTCTTTATATAAAAATTTTAAGACACTAGAAAGAATTATAACTTTGGTATAAAATAACATTTGGCATTACAATCTCACTTACAAAAAACAGTAATAAGTTTGATAATTAAAATGTTATAATGTTGTAAGAAACAAAGGATGGGGACTGGAGAGATGGCTCAGCAATTAAGAGCTCATACTGCTCTTGAAGAAGATCTGAGTTTAATGCCAGCACTCATGTCAGGCAGTAGATCCAAAGCTGCTATCCTCTACAGGTACCACTATTGAAAAATAAGTTTTTTGAAAAGAAATAAAGTATGAAAAGAAAGGGAAAGATAGACTTTTAAAGTGGTTGTGATTCAGGAATGAAAAGTAATAGTCTTCATTTTTTGATAACTCTAACACTTTGAAAGATATCAGTTTAAGCATGTAATTCACCCTAAAATTTACAGTGGATGATAAAACCAAATGCCTCTTAGACCTAAATGCTTTTCTCATTTACGCAAACAATCCAGCACACTAGCTGTGGGCATGCAGATAGTGTATTTTAAAGGCAGTTTATCACATTTTTTTTTTCTGTGAATGGAATTAATGCACTGATGTTTTGTTTGTTTTGTTTTTTTCCTGTCTCAAACTGTTTTCCCCCCCGTAGGTGGCCGTTCTGATCGTATGCAAATGAGAAATGATTTGGCTAAAATAAATAGCGTTCTCACAGAGCACACAAATCGGTTAGCTCCATATCAGTTTTTGACTGCTTTTTCACAGTTGATCTCTCGAATTTGTCATTCTCATGATGAAGTGTTTGTTGTCTTGATGGAAATAATAGCCAAGGTGTTTCTGGCCTATCCTCAGCAAGCAATGTGGATGATGACAGCTGTGTCAAAGGTAATACGTTAGTTAGTCGCCACAGTGTCTCCTAACACTTATGGCAGATTCTTAAAGCAAATATATAAATACTAGTTCCAGGGTTCTGACCTATATTAAAGATGGTAATTTTTAAATAGTTTCTAACAGAGAAAAATTTTACCTTGTTTAAATATTTTGAGATGCTTATCAAATGAGAATTGACCAGTATGTTAAGATTGAAGACTTGAACATGTTTTTTCCTCATGAAGTTTTTTGTAAATAGTTATGATAACTAGTTTTTTAGAGATTTTTGTATATGAATATTTTGCTTGGATGTATATCTGTGCACCATTTGCATGCCTGGTGCCCACCAAGGTCAGAAGAAGGTGTTGGATCCACTGGAATTGGAATTGTAAATAGTTGTAAGTTGCCATGTGAGTACTGGGAATTGAACCTAGGTCCTCTGTGAAAACAACTGCTCTTAATCGCTAAGCCATTTCTCCAGGCCTATGATTCCTTTCTTTTCCTGAGTATTTTAATTCAAAATTTTTAGTATAATACTAAAACAAGGACTGTATTATTTATTAGTGGGCATGTATACATTGATTAGTATATTTGATGGGTAAATATTATAGAAAAGTTAGTATACAAATAAAAAGAAAATTAAAATTCAGACTATTCATTAGTATTTTCTTATAACTTATGTATATTTTCTAATCATATTTTAACAGTAAATTTTAAATTGATTTCATATTTTCACTCAAATATTAAATAATTAACTTTAACATTAGATAAACTATATTAATATTCTTTGAAAACACATTTTAGTATTTGGATAAAATTGTAAAATAACTAAGCATTCATTAAATCATTAAGTTTTTTGTTTGCTTTATATTTTTCTTTTCTTTTGTTTTTTGTTTGTTTTGCTACATCTCTTAATATCAAATTCTTTCTTCTGTGTAGATCCCATCAAGGAAATTCACTGGTTATAGGATTAAAATTTCTTTATGGCTCTCTTGATGTTATCAAATTGACTTCCTGTATCCTTATCATTATAAACTCACATTATGAGTATTGTTTTAAGTTGTTCTTGCCAATCAGGTTTCATATATAATTGGCTCTACTTTTTTTTTTTTTTTAATTGACAGTCTTCTTATCCCATGCGTGTGAACAGATGCAAAGAAATTCTTACCAAAGCTATCCATATGAAAAAGTCTTTGGAAAAGTTTATTGGAGATGCAACTCGCCTCACAGACAAGCTACTAGAATTGTGCAACAAATCGGTACTGTCACAGGTCTTACTGCTTATCAACCAATGTTAGATAATGTTATACAAGAACTTATATGTAATGTGAGCTGTTTTTTCATTAAAAATTTTAAGTACATCAGTATACATGTATCAAAATGTATCAAATGGTATATTTTAATGAATCTTTTCAACCTCCTTCCCTATTCTTCATAGTACTAGAGACTGAACTGGAAACCTGATCTTGCTAAGCAAGGGTTTTACCACTGAGCTACACCTCTACCCCTATATAATATATCTTAATAAGTCTGTTTTTTAAACTTGTAACTTGTATGTCCCTTTTCCAGATATCCTCTGCATTTCTGAATTTTTCTGAAAATAATACTTTTAATACTTTTCAATAGTTTTAAGTAAATGATTAAATCAACCATAAAAATTCATGTAAAATATATTAAAGCAGTCTCTGATTATATTGTCATATCCTTAAGTTTTGAAAACTCGTATACTAACCTATATATATGATAGAAAAGAGAATGGAGGATTTTTTATTAGTTGGTTGCCTTTTATGTAGTGTTAGATTATTGAACCCAAGGCCTTATGCATAATAGGCAATAACTTTACTTATGAGCTTTAGCCCAAGCCCCTGATTTTCATCCTTTCAGTATATATTTCATTGTACAGGCATTGTGCTGAGGAAACAAAGACGAACAATAGAAACCTGCCTTGAATTGCTGACAGATTTTTAGGAAAACATGCAGATGGCTATCGTTTGGAGTAGTAAGCATTATTTTCAGTATACTTGTGACTGAAGTAGGAAGGTTAAAGGAGTGTCCACTTCTGTGTAAGGAATTAGGGTAGGAAACAAAACAAAAGACTGTAGGAGAGATAAAAGTGTTTGGAGGATTATTAAAGGGAGAGGTTCTTTTTTTTTTTTTTTTTTTTTTTTTTTTTTTTGGTTTTTCGAGACAGGGTTTCTCTGTGTAGCTTTGTGCCTTTCCTGGAACTCACTTGGTAGCCCAGGCTGGCCTCGAACTCACAAAGATCCGCCTGCCTCTGCCTCCCGAGTGCTGGGATTAAAGGCGTGCGCCACCACCGCCCGGCGGGAGAGGTTCTTGATTAGGTAAATAGCTAGTGTCCCTTGACAAATAATCAAAATCCATTAATCATTTCTAGGTAAAAAGAGAACAGGTGACCCTATTTTTCTTCCTCCTCTCATGAATGAACTCTTCTCAAAAGGATAGTCGCTCATTATTTCCATTAATTGTACTTGACCTCTTATGTTCTTGACACTAGGAAAAGCTGTTATTTTATAGATACTGGCCTTGTGAGTACTTTTCAGATTAAGTGCTTAGTTCTTCATCTGAAACATTCATGGCAAACTACATGTAGGAATTCAATCTTTTTCTGATTTTAAAGGTACTTATACTTTATATTGGATATTGTAACTGATGGTAATCTGTTGGTATATCCCATAATCAAACACACATTGCATTGATCTTTACACTAAGAAATTCAGGTATCATTTTATTGCTAAATGAGATTTGATAACCAAAAAATTATTTATAGATTTTCTCATGTCTGATAATAAATTCAATCTTTTTCTGATTTTAAAGGTACTCATACTTTATATTGGATATTGTAACTGATGGTAATCTGTTGGTATATCCCATAATCAAACACACATTGCATTGATCTTTACACTAAGAAATTCAGGTATCATTTTATTGCTAAATGAGATTTGATAACCAAAAAATTATTTATAGATTTTCTCATGTCTGATAATAAATTCAATCTTTTTCTGATTTTAAAGGTACTCATACTTTATATTGGATATTGTAACTGATGGTAATCTGTTGGTATATCCCATAATCAAACACACATTGCATTGATCTTTACACTAAGAAATTCAGGTATCATTTTATTGCTAAATGAGATTTGATAACCAAAAAATTATTTATAGATTTTCTCATGTCTGATAATAATAGGTCACTGGTTTCTACTAATCTCCTTCAGTCATTAGACACTCCTATGATAAAGGAATTTTTATTTATGAGGTAAAAGAGGTTTAAATGAGATGATTAAAAATACTTAGGACATTGCACACTGCTGAGCAATTGAGATTGTAAAAATGAAATGTTTACTGTGCTTCAAGTTCTCTAAATCAGGGTAAATTCAGAAAAATTGAAATATACTGTTTGTGTTGATTTTTTTTTTCAGGTTGATGGAAGTAATTCTACATTAAGCATGAGCACTCACTTTAAAATGCTTAAAAAACTGGTAGAAGACCCAACATTTAGTGAAATCCTCATTCCTTTGCAGTCAGTCATGATACCTACTCTTCCATCAATTTTGGGTGCCCATGCTAATCATGACCCATTTCCTGGGCATTGGGCCTATCTTGCAGGCTTCGATGATGTGGTAAACTTCAGTTTTATATAAGTATAATTTTTTAATGTAGTTAAGCTTACAACTTCAAATTAAGGTAAAAATCTAACTGAATTTATTTGCAAAGAAAATCCTAGAAATGTAGAAAAATGGAATTGTCTTGTACTGTGGTACAAAGTTAAGTGTTAAGGAATTATAACCAGCCTTCACATGCTCGTATTTCACTATGACTGTGTTTTCACAATTTTATTTTCCTATATTTTCTTTTGTCTTAAAAAATGGAGAGCAGATAAACAAAATGTGTTTGATTTGCTTCTTATGAGGAACCAAAACTCATATAACTTTTTATTGTCCATGTGTGCACGAGTTAATGTGAGCATGTGCCATAGCCCACAGGTGGTCAGTGGATAACCTCAAGTGTTGGTCCTTACCTTCCACTTTGTTTCAGACAGAATTTCAGGCTGTGTAGCCCATGAGCTTCCCACAGTTCTGGTTCTGCCTCCCATCTCACCAGAAAGCACTGGATCATAGTCATGCTCCAAACTCTGGTCTTCACACTTGGGGAGCAAGTACTCCACTCACTGAACATCTCCTCAGCCCATCCCTGTTTTTTAAATGCACTGCTGGGAATGAACCTGCGGCCTCTTCCTGCTAGGCATAACCTTTTCTTCTGTTCCAACTGTCCACCCATGAAACGTGGCTATAAAGGAATGTTTATTTTAAGGAAATAGTGCTGGAGTACTTCTAGGGGAAACTTTGGAAAACTCCCTATTGATTCCAAATTTTCTGTGGCTTAGAACATTTTAAAACGTTTAATAATCATTTACATTTTACATTATAATAATCATGTTTTGTTTTTAACTTAAGCAGTATGTTTTAGTTTACTCGTGATGTAAGCTTCATTTTGGAAATTTTTTTCAAATCAAATTACTTTCAATTTATAAACTTATCTTTGAACATTTATATGATGTATTTTGATAATGCCTTTCCAAAATTATAAATTTTTTGGTATGTAAAATTTTGTGACTGCTTTGAAAGGACTACCTGAATATGCATGTGTAAGTACCTGTTTTGTTGACAAAAGTCAGGGTTTGTTTTTGGTTTTGTTTTGTTTTTTTACTTCATATCCATTCAATCTTATTTTTTGGGGGGTGGGGTGGTTTTGAGACAGGGTTTCTATATGTAACAGTCCTGGTTGTCCTGGAACTCACTCTGTAGTAGACCTTGAACTTGACAACCTTATTTTTTAGCTTCTAGGTAGCTAAGGTAAAAGGAAATTTTGAAATACTAATTTACTACTTATTCCCACCTACTCTTTTTTTATTATGATGCATAACTCAGTATTTATAATATTCAAATTTAACAAAGAATTCCAGCCTTGTCTTAAATATAACATTCATTATTTTTTAGGTAGAAATTCTTTCTTCACTTCAGAAACCAAAGAAGATCTCTTTAAAGGGCTCAGATGGAAAGTTCTATATCATGATGTGTAAACCAAAAGATGACTTGAGGAAAGACTGTAGACTAATGGAATTCAATTCTTTGATTAACAAGGTTGGAAATAGTTTGCTTTTCTTAAGATTTTTTTTAATTATTATTATTTTCAATATGTGTATGTGCACATGAGTGTAGGTGTCTGCTAAGGCCGGAGGCATGAGATTCCCTGGAGCTGGAGTTATAGATGGCTGTGAGCCACCTTAGACAGGTACTGAGAACCGAATTTGGGTCCTCAAGAAGAGCAGCAAGTGCTCTTACCTGCTTAGCCGTCTGTCCAGCCCCATTGCTTTTATTTTAGAATTAGGAAAATAATAGTCATAGTAATGTGGACTTCTCAGTAGGTGGTTAGATCACTCTTGAAATATATGTTTTCATTTTTTCTCTCTCTCTCTCTCTTTTTTTTTTTTTTTTTTTTTTTTGGTTTTTCAAGACAGGGCTTCTCTGTGTAGTTTTGGTGCCTGTCCTGGATCTTGCGCTATAGACCTGGCTGGCCTTGAACTCACAGAGATCCTCCTGGCTCTGCCTCCCGAGTGCTGGGATTAAAGGCATGTGCCACCACCACCCACCTTCATTTTCTCATTTTTAAAAATTTATTTTGCCGGGCGGTGGTGGCGCACGCCTTTAATCCCAGCACTCGGGAGGCAGAGGCAGGCGGATCTCTGTGAGTTCGAGGACAGCCTGGGCTACCAAGTGAGTTCCAGGAAAGGCGCAAAGCTACACAAGAGAAACCCTGTCTCAAAAAACCAAAAAAAAAAAAAAATTATTTTTATTTTATGTGTATTGGTATTTTGCCTTCATGTATGTCTTTGTGATGGTGCCAGGTTCCCTGGAACTGGAAATACAGACAGTTGTGAGCTGCCACGTGGGTGCTGGGAATTGAACCCCAGTCCTCTGGAAGAGCAGCCAGTGCTCTTAACTGCTGAGCCATCTCTCCAGGCCTCATTTTCTCATCTTTGTGATAAAATATGCATAATATCACTTAAATCAAGTATATATTTCAGTGTCATTGAGTGTATTCACATTGTTGTACAACCATCTTCACTATACCTTTCAAAGATTTTATATTAGTATTACAAATTGAAACTTGTCTATTAAACCATAACTCTCTATTTCTTCTCCAAACCAGTCTTTAACAACCACAATTGTACTTTCTACCTCCATTAATGTCACCACTTTGGGTACCTTATATAAACGGTCCTTTTGTGACTGGCTTGTTTCACTCAGCAGCATGTCTTCAAGATTCAGAGTTTCCTTCCATTTAAAACAATAATATTGTAATTAAGGAACATTCTACATCTTTATCTATTTATCCATGAGTTTCTTCCATGTGATATTTTGAATGAGTATACCAGTATCTGCTCAAGTCCCTCTTATCAGATTTTTGGATATGTACATAGATTTAAATTGTCTACTTCTGTTAACTTTTAACAATTATGGTTTTGTTCATAGAGAAGAACATAAGACATTTCCTTAAAAAAGGAAAATATTTTCTGTTTAATGGTTTGTATAAAACAGTCTACTTATCTAATCTTGGGCTTTGTGTTTCAGCGCTAGAAAAAATCAGGTTCTGTTTGTATGACTTCACTGTTCAAAAGTAATCATTAGCATTTTTTTCCTGTTCTGTTGGTAAGTGTGCTATTTGTCTCAAAGAAATATGGGAAATCTGGCTAGCCAGGAATGATGGTAGTAGCACCATTTATAAAGGAGCCTGAAGCAGGAAGATTTCACGCATAGATAGGCTACAAAGAATCTTGACCTTGACTTAAATATAGTACTCATCATCTTTAGCTAAAAATTCTTGTTTCTGTTCACAAGCCCTTTAGATCTGTTAAAAAAAAAAAGTCAAATACATCATGATATGTAAGTCAAAAATGACTGAGGATTGTAGATTAATCGAATTCAATTATTTGATTAGTAAATTTTATAAACAAGACCTAGTGTCAAAATAAAAAGTCAATTATATAGTGTTGTCTATTTTGAATTTTTCTTCAGACAGGCATTTTTAACTACATAGCATGAACAGTTGTGGGTTGGGGATGCTGGATAAGAATGCTGAGGTCTGGGCTCAAGCTTCCCCTGCCCCTCCTCCCAAAAGACAATGTAGACTGCTTGCTTTAACCAAATATAATTTAAATTTAAAAGGTAATACAAATGGTCATTTCACAGGCAATATAGTGAAAATTAATTTTCACTTAAAATGTTGCTTGGATAAATGTTTCTTCATAGATGATTAAACCATTAATAACAGAGCTCCTTCAGTGTTTTTCTGATTTAAGTGTCAGATGGGCTGGCTTTAGTTTGTTAACTTAGTGGTAGTAAGTTTTAATACTTCTGTTAAGGCTTCTTGTTAACATGGTCAAAGAAGAAAATGTGAGTTTCTAACCATGTTGGCTGTAGAGGTTAGACCAATTTGTACAGGAGATTCTGTCATACTGTTTCCTGGCATTGGTGACAACTACTTATTCTTAAAGATTTTTTGTTTTGGGTGCTTCTTTTGTTTTTGTTCTTGTCTTTTTTTTTTTTTTTTTTTTGAGATCCCAGATTCTCCTTGAACTGGCTATGTAGTCACGGGTGACCTTGTAGTCCTGATCCCCCTGCCTCCACCTCTCAGTGCTGGGATTTGAGGTATATACTACCTGGCCTGGCTTAAATGATGATTTTTGGTCAGTTGATCACATTTCTGAAAGGAACAGGTTAATTGTTAGAGAAATGTGCTAAGTTTCCTTCAAAAAGTTCCAGAATTAAACATTCTGTTTGTCCATACCTGGTATATCAGGATTCATCAAATGAGACATAAAGCTGTCTTCTATCAGATGATAACTTTGAAATAAAACAATTATAATTAAATATAAGAATATGAAAGAAATTTTGATATCATACAACTCATGCTTTTCTTCATATTTTTATTATAATTATTTTTTGATACATTTTATCATTCCATTCCTTTTTTTGTTGTTGTTTTGGTTTTTTTTTTTTGGTTTTTCGAGACAGGGTTTCTCTGTGTATCTTTGCACCTTTCCTGGAACTTACTTGGTAGCCCAGGCTGGCCTCAAACTCACAGAGATCCGCCTGGCTCTGCCTCCCGAGTGCTGGGATTAAAGGCGTGCGCCGCCACCGCCCGGCTTGCATTCCATTTTTTGATATAGTCCTCTTGGAGGGAGCATTGTCAGCCTAGACAAGAGAATTTAAACTGTATGTATTTATCCACAGACTTACATGCATTATAGGGTTTTAATTCTTTAAAAAATTTATTCTTCTCTCATATGTTGCATCCTGACTGCATTTCCTCTTCCTTCTCCCCCCACCCCCAGTGCCTTTCCCCATCACATTCCCTCTGCCCTAGATCCACTCCTCCTCTTTCCTCTTCAGAAAAGGGCTGGCCTCCCAAGGATATCAACCAGTCATGGCATGTCAAGTTATAATAAAACTAGACACTTCCCTATATTAAAGCTGGACAAGACAAGCCAGGAGGAAGAAAAGGTTTCAAAAGCAGGCAAAGAGTGAGAGACAGTTCCCACATCCACTGTTGGAGTCCCACAGGAACACCGAGCTGCACAACTAACACATGTGCACAGGGCATAGGTCTGACCATGCAGCCTCCCTGACTGTCGCTTGAGTCACTGTGATTCCCTATGAGCCCTGGTTAGTTGATTCTGTTGGCCGCTTTTCTCCTCCTCCTCCTTCTCCTCCTCCTCCTCCTCCTCTTTTTTTTTTTGTAAACAGAATTTCTCTGTAACAGCCCTGGCTGTTCTGGACCTCACTCTGTAGACCAGGCTGGCCTTGAATTCACAGAATACACCTGCCTCTGCCTGCCAAGTGCTGAGATTAAAGGCGTGCACCACCACTGCCCTGCTCTGTTGGCCATATCTTGTGGTGTCTTGACCCCTCTGGCTCCTATAATCCTTTCTTGCCCTCTTCAGCAGAATTCTCCAAGCTCTGCCTAATATTTGGCTGTGGGTCTCTGCCTCTGCTTTATCAGTTGCTGGATGGAGCTTCTCTGTTAATGCTTAAGCTAGACTTTTTTGTTTTTTTAATAAATAGTATGATTCCTTATGACATTTACAGAGAGGAAGGTAAATAACAGTAAGGATTTCTTGTTTAATTTTACCTAAAAACATCAGTCTCTGTGCTTAAATACTAAACATTAATGATGTCTGTAATGCAGTAGAAAATAAAACAGTGTATTTTGTTGTTATGGTTACAGATACTATCTTTCAAATATGGTGTTCTGTTACAATCGTTACAATCATAGTGAAGAATAAAAAAGGGATTCCACAAGGCATTTTAAGGTTAAGAGACATAGGGAAATGACCCTATAGCTTCCTCCTCTAACTTTCAGAATTATTCATTAAACGGTTCCATCAGCACTTTTCCTAGGAAGTGAACAATATTTAGATACATTTGACATAACAGGTATTGAGTACTATTTGTTTTTCATTTCTATATTTTTCATAGAGCTTAAGAAAAGATGCAGAATCACGTCGAAGAGAACTTCATATCCGAACATATGCAGTTATTCCACTGAATGATGAATGTGGGATTATTGAATGGGTGAACAACACTGCTGGCTTGAGACCTATTCTTACCAAACTTTATAAGGAAAAGGGTATTATATTCATTTTCACGGTAGAAGTGTATACTATGGGTTTGTTAGCTACAAACACTTGAAATACAAATATAATAGTTTTTAATCATACCAATGCACATATTTTTACCTAAGTCTAGTGAACTTTATATTCTATATACAGAAGCATGTAAGGTCTTCTTTCCTCCCTTTCTTACTTTGACTCTTTTTTTTTTTTGAACATTTTATTTTTCTGAAATATTTGTTAGCAATTCTAAAATTACTTCACATGCCTTTAGCAAATAAGTAAATATTAGGTGAATAATGAAAGATAGTTTTCTCATTATCAGAGAAAGGAAAATATTTGGTTGGATTAGAAGGCTGTCCTAACTTGAGGTAACTTTAGCAAAAATAATATTAATAGTTATTAATTATAACCCATGAGATAAAATAAGTATACCTTCATAGTGATGTAAACATATACTTTCATAAATAGGTAAGTAGGGCAAGCCTTTTATTATATTAAAATGGAATGAATAAATGCAGGACTAAGGAAATAGATTATTACTAACTAGTAAACACCATAAGAATTGTTGTCATAGGCAATGACTATAAATGGGTTCTACTGTTAATAGGCAAAGTTAAATGAGTGTGGTGGTGCTTGCCTATAATCCCAGCAGTCAGGAAAGCCACGGCAGGAAGATCATCAGTTCAGTGCCAGCCATGGCTGCAGAGTGATATACCATGTCTCAAATTTTTAAAAAGAAAAACAGTATGGTAAAAAACAGGTCATTTGTGGTGTCAAATCCTTTTTCATGAGATACTTATTATCATGAACAGAAAAAAGTAACTTTTTGGATGCTAAGCAAGCACTCTACCACTGGGCTACAACCCCAGCCTTAAAAATTAACTTTTTAATAGAGTAAAATAGCTGATGAGATTTCTCTATTGTTACACAGCTATTTTTCTATTGTTGTTTTGTTTGTTTCTACTCTTACTGTGTAGACTAGGATGGCTTCAAAATCAAAGAGATTTGCCTGCTTCTGCCTCTTAAAGTACGGGGACTAAAGGTGTGCACCACCAAATGTGCCCGTTTTTTTGTTTGTTTGTTTGTTTTTTGTTTAGAATTCAGCTAATTTATTCTTTAACAGTTCCACACATGTATACAATATATTTTTATCTTTTTAAAATCTGTGTACATGTGTTTGTATGTGCAAGTATGGCAGAGTACAGTGTGCATGTGGAGGTCAGAGATGACCTGGAGTGTCAGTCCTCACCTTCTACCTTGTTTGAGACAGGGATTTTTGTTGCTGCAGAGGCCAGGCTAGATGCCCTTGAGCTTCGAGAAATTCTCCACAATCTGTGTCCCCATCTTGCTCTGGGAACACTGGGTTGATAAATGTGCACTGCTGCATCCATCCAGCTTTACATGAGTTCTGAGGATCTGAACTGAGATCCTCATGCTTATAGAGCAGGCAGTTTATCCACTCACCCCATCTCCCTGGCCTAAATCACTTTTTTCTACTAAAAGAATACCAGTTCTTAGATTATTAAATTATAATTCGACCTTAATGAATTTTTCTTAACCTAATTTTATCTGCAAAGACTTTGTTTCCAAATAAGGTTACCTTCTATAACAAATTTTTGGAAAGTTGCTTTGTTTTTTAAGACAAGGTCAAACTATGTAGCCTTGGCTATCCTGGAACTTACTATGTAGACCAGGCTGGCATTGTACTCACAGAGATCTTCCTGTTTCTGCCTCCTGAGTGCTGGAATTAAAATCATGACACCACTCCAGCTATTTAACATACTTTTTAAGGAACAGAATTTAGTTCGTAACAATAAGTAGTACTGATAAATTATTATAGTGTGGGTATTATACTAAACATGTTTTATAGATCATTTCATTGTTGTTATTAACAAGCCAAACTACCTAAATAACTAGTTAAACTTCATATGGTGAATGAACATCCTGAACAGAAAAAAAATTAATCAAATATTAAGGATCCCATCTTATGAAAATAGTAGAACTATGCAATGAATGAGGCTAAAAGTCTCAAACCATAAGCTAGTCCATAGACATTTGTGTCCAGATGATTTTCAGTTTAAAGTTTATCTTAAGAATTAGTAACATGCCAGCACCAGGCGTGTTGGCACACACCTTTATTCCCAGCACTTGGTAGGAATAGGCAGGTGGATCTCTGTGAGTTCAAGGCCAGCCTGATCTACACAGTGAATTCTAGGATAGCCAGAGCTACGTAGTGAGGCCCTGTCTCAAAACATACAAACAACAAAATTAATTACATGCCAGGCATGGTTGGACTCCTTTAATTCTAGCACTCAGGAGGGAGAGGCAGGCAGATGTCTTTGAGTTTAAGGTCAGCCTGATCTACAAAGTGAGTTCCAGGCTATCCAGAGCAACATAGTGAGACTCTGTCTCAACAAAGAAAGGAGAGTCAAGAACATATTGGGTGTAGTGGCACAAACCTGTAATATCAGCACTCAGGTTGCAGAAGAAGGATACCCAAAAGTTTGAGGACTGCCTGGTTTAAAAAATTAATTCCTAAGTTCCAGGCTAGCCCTAGCTACAGAGTGAGACCTGGATTTGGATAACGGTAGTAATGGTAACTATCTTAGTTAGAGTTTCTATTGTTGTGAAGAGAAACAATGACCACAGCAACTCTTATAAATGAAAACATTTAATTGGGGTGGATTGCTTACAGTGTCAGAGGTTCAACCCATTATCACCATGGTAGGGAGCATGGCAGTGTGCAGGCAGACATGGTGCTGGCTACATCTTGATCATAGGCAACAGGAAGTAGACTGAGATTCATACTGAGCGAAGCTTGATCAAAAGAAACCTCAAAGCCTGCCCCTACAATGACACACTTCCTCCAACAAAGCCACACCTATTTTAAACAAGCCCACACCTCCTAATAATACCACTCCCTTTGGGAGCCATTTTCTTTTTAACCACCATGGTAACCCATGAATTTCATTGCCTATCCTTAAATTATTTCAGAATACCAGTGTGTCCTTTAAACTAGTGGTTCAACTTACCCCAGTATGACATCCTGATCAAAAGAGGTTACTATAATTTTAGTAAAGGTGACAGTATTTTCACAGTCCAGAGTGATCACTCACACCTGAATTTTTCTGAATCTTATATTCTGGAGTTATTAAATCATAAATTTTTTGTTTACATTAATTTTCATCAATAAGAGGCTATACTTTTGATAAGTATTAAGGAAAAACAGTAGAGTTTATTATTTTGTATGCTATCAAGTTATAATCATTTAGATGCATAACTAGTATTTTTCCATCCTTTTCAGTTGGAGCAAAAGTTAACAATTCCTGTAATATTTTAATGAAAATTGTTTTTGCATCTTATTTGGCTGTGTGAGCAATTAAAATCATTCTGCTTTGTAGGAGTGTACATGACAGGAAAGGAGCTTCGCCAGTGTATGCTACCAAAGTCAGCAGCCTTATCTGAAAAACTCAAAGTATTCCAAGATTTACTCCTGCCCAGGCACCCTCCTGTTTTTCATGAGTGGTTTCTGAGAACATTCCCTGATCCTACATCATGGCAAGTTACCAAGAATATATACATTGTTACAGTTGAATGTTTACATTTTTTATCTTTTTTTTAAACTAAAGCTGGCACAAGGTATTTGACCGGGTTGTATTTCTTTAGGTACAGTAGTAGATCTGCATATTGCCGTTCTACTGCAGTCATGTCAATGGTTGGCTATATCCTGGGGCTTGGAGATCGTCATGGTGAAAACATTCTTTTTGATTCTTTCACTGGTGAATGTGTACATGTAGACTTCAACTGTCTTTTTAATAAGGTATGATATGACTTCAGTTAATTGGATATAATCCCTTGAATTTTCTCTCCCAAACCACTGCTCTCCCTAACTATACCTATTAGTTATGACTACATAACTTTGGGCATCTCTTTACTGGTTTTCACTAGTGGATCCCTTAGGAAAGCTATTTAGAAAGCAGAGAACTTGAAAAAATGATTTATGAAAGCTAGCATGAACTTTAAGTCCTGACTCAGTAACTAACTATATAAACATGGGCAGATCAGTTCATTTTACAGACACTTAGTCCCATAAAGTCAGAGTTGTTTAATAATTCCAAATCTAACAATATATGAGGATGGTCTTGGTTAAAGAAAAAGTGTCAGGCTGGGATAGTTCAGTGGAACACTTACCTAGTATGCGCTAGGCCCTGAATTCAAGCCCTAGCAACTAAATAGTAACAACAGCAAATCTTACCAGGGTGGGTTCTTGAAAGTAAATTAAGGCTATTGGATACATCTCTAAGAACTTATGTAATTTTCTACAATTAAAATTCTGGAGGAAGGTTAGAAGGTCATCTGTTTCTTTGACCCTAATCTTTTTTCGGTCACTATTAGCTATCACAGGAAGGTGAAAAAGTTCATAGATTCGGCTGAGAAGAAATCAAAGATAATAAGTAGTGTAGATCAAACCATACAAAAGTAGAATTTTGGATAACTGCTTAGAGGGATAAAAGAATTATGCAATAATGTCAGAAAATGAACAGCTAGACTAAGTTGTTTCTTTCCCTATCTGAGGGAAAAATCTGTGGCTATTTTCTACTTTAAAGTGATAGGTGTAAAAAGAAAGTAAGAAAGAGGAGGAAAGAAAGACATGAGAATAATTGTATATTATTGGTACTAAATATTTAGTGCATAAATATTCTGTATACCAATATTCAGTAAACTAAATTGGAGAAATCCATCTGCCTTCTTGATTTTACCTAAGATTAATCCATGGTGTCAAATTGCCCAGAAGCAAAGGCAGAGTTATGTGACTCTTTTCAATTACTCTGATGTAATTACATAAATATTTGCAGGATTTTTTTTCTCTTTCCTAAAGGAGTCTAGACATGAAGTTCCAAATTCTTTGAGCAAACGTTTTATAATTTTCTTGTTACCATATAATAAAATTATTTGTTTTTAAGGGAGAAACTTTTGAAGTTCCAGAAATTGTACCATTTCGCCTGACTCATAATATGGTTAATGGAATGGGTCCTATGGGAACAGAAGGTCTGTTTCGAAGAGCATGTGAAGTCACACTGAGACTGATGAGGGATCAGAGAGAACCTTTAATGAGGTAATCATCTGTGCTTTGTAAATAATCTACTAGTGACCTTGAATGTAAACACTGGTCACGTAATACATTTTCTTTATATAGAAACCACTTTTTGTTAGCTAAAGTATATTTTTAAAAATAGTAACTTAAGCCTTGGCATAATGGTCCATGCTTGTCATCCCACTCAAAGAGTCAGAGGCAGGAGAATCATGAAGTTCTAGGACAGGACAGGCAGTGTTACACAGTAAGATCTGCTCCCTCCTCCTCACCCCCTCACAAAAACAAAACAAAACCCTGATTTTATATTTTTGGGTATAGTCCCATAATTATTCATTCATTAGCATTCTCTAATTTTAAGATATTTTCAACACCTGACTGTAGCTGGAAGTTTTCTTGTGTCCTGCCTAGTCCTGCAGCTGCTCAAACCCAAATAAACACACAGAGGTTTATATTATTTTCAAACTATATGGCCTAATGGCTCATCCTTCTTGCTAGCTAGCTCTTACATCTTAAGTTAACCCATTTCTATAAATCTGTACTTAGCTACGTGGCTTATGTCTTACCCGTAATTTTACATCTTGCTTCTCCTAGCAGCGTCTGCCCCATTCTCCTTTCTTCTCTCACTATCTCTTTTGGATTTTCCTGCCTGGCTCCATCCTGATCTTCCAAAGGCCAATGCAGCCTCATTTATCAAACAATGAGAGCAACACATCTTCACAGCATATAGAAAGACATCCCACAACACTTCCCCTTTTCTATCTAATTAAAAAGGAAGGTTTTAACTTTAACATAGTAAAATTACATATAACAAAACAGTTATCAAGCAAGAATTACAGTTACAATATCTAGTTGATTTGTATTTTGCAAAATCAAAGAAAATATTCTATAGTCTATCCTATATTTGTGAGCCTAAAGTTTTATACCTGATTTATCTTTTATCATAACCAAGGAAAATTATTATTTAGTCTTCAACTACATCAAAGACCCCAGAAGAATATAATATTACCTAAGTAAACAGGAAGACCATTTTAAGCAACTTGCAAAAATCTAGAATGACAGAGACAGCTGGCTGCCTGGATAGTCATCCAAAGTTCCTCTGTAACATTGGGGCATCCATCTTTGGCCTATAGGCCCACAGTCTCTCAGTCACTTCTCTCTGTGTCCTGTGGAATATCTGGCAGTCTCCTCTGCAAAACAGGAACCTGAAGGACCATTTCGCCTTGTTTTGGCAAATTCAGTGGTCATTTTTCCATGGGTCCTGCATGTCCTGTCAATACAACATTTTGTCAAGCAGTCCAGGCAAGAACAGTCTCTTGTACAAATGGCCATTTTGTGCCAGGAAGAAGATAAACTCCATATAGAGTGTCTTCAACACCCATCTTCCTCTTTGAAGTAAATCAGTGCTGCCAGGAGCAGACGTGTCTCATTGTCCAGGAAAGTCTTAAGTTTTTAAAACGTTTTTAAAGCCATATTCTGTAGGTTTTTGAAGTGTTTGAAGATCACCTACCTAATTGAAATATATTTATATATACCTAGAAAACTTAACTAACATGACTATAAGTTTGATTATCATAGATGACTAATTATTAATCTGTATTTCTCAACTATATACAATTTCAAATGAGTTGCACAAAAAATACTTTAAACATGAGTACAAATATACATATAGTATAACAAAATTAACTTTAAATTTATACCAATAAACTAAAATCTATAACAATGTAAAACATTTTTAAACAAGTTGTTGCTCTTTAAAAGTAGGTTCAGTAGGGGCTGGAGAGATGGCTCAGCAGTTAAGAGCACTGGCTGCTTTTCCAGAAAACCTGAGTTCAATTCCCAGCAACCACATGGTGGCTCACAACCATCTATTTTGGGATCTGATGCCCTCTTCTGGCATAAAGGTGTACATTCAGATAGAGCACTCATACATAAGATGAATAAATAAATCTTTTTTTAAAAAAAAAAGTAGGTTCATCCTTTCATCCTATCATATCTACAATATCCCCCTTTCTTGTTTAGAAAGAGATTGCATTTATAATCAACCCCCTTTAAATAAAAATAAACATTTATAAATAATATTTTGGGAATTTGGGCATAGCTTCTCATACTACTTCCTGCTGGCTGAGGGTGCTGGCAATGTAATGGAGATCCTGAGAAAATTAAGAATTATGATCAAGTCCTGACTGGAATACTCTATGAGGCTGCATTGTTTGAGCCAGTTGCTTTGAAGCCATTCTGGATGCTGGATCATCTGGGCCATGGTATCATCTGAGACCTTTCAAGGGGGTCTTGGCTGATCAAACCATATGAGCCTAGAATCAATCCACAGGTTCTCATCTTCTGTGGAAACAAAAACAGAACCTCTTTTCCAAAGCAGCGCATCCTTAAATATAAATTTTGAAGTCAAGGTACCTTTAATACACACACACACACACACACACACACACACACACACACACACACATATAGGTTTAACTCAGTAGCCTTTACAATCAAATGTCTCTCCAGTTAAAAATCCCAAAGACAGTATAATCCAGACTCTCTGTGATTTCCATCTTTACAGGGCTTATTTTTTATATTACTTTTACTGTCTCTTTAAAGACTTTTTTTTTTTAACTATTTCTTTTTTTTTTTTTTTTTTTTTTTTGGTTTTTCGAGACAGGGTCTCTCTGTGTAGCTTTGCGCCTTTCCTGGGACTCACTTGGCAGCCCAGGCTGGCCTCGAACTCACAGAAATCCGCCTGGCTCTGCCTCCCGAGTGCTGGGATTAAAGGCGTGCGCCACCACCGCCCGGCTAAAACTATTTCTTAATATAACTGCATATACTCTTTTTTCTCTCTCTTTCAAGCCCATGTACATTTTTACATATAATGTAAACCATTTAGAATTTTATTTCATCTGAATCTGACTTATTGTGAATCTATAATCCTTCTCTGACCAGGAGAGATTTGAAACTGCCAAACTGCGTGTTTAGGCCTGAAGCAGCAGCCTTGGCTGCTGACTCCGCCCATTTCAGCTTTTCAACATGGCAGAGGTAATTCATCTCCAGCTCTGGGAGCCATGCTCTCCACTGACGTTGAGAGGCAGTGGATCTATGCCTCCATCTAGCAGCTTATAGCCCAGAAACCTTGTGTGTGTGTGTACTGCACAGCTTGGAGACACCTCTGTGTACATGGCAAGAATCCACCAAGCTGCAGGTCAAGCCCACAAACCTCCAACCCGCCATCATAGTTAAAGCTCGCAGGCTGCGGCTAGCCTGAGAGACATATTAAGAAGCTGTTTTTAGCTCCATTTTAGAATCTTTTTTTTTTTGTTAAGTTCTCTCAAGTTTTAGGTGGAAGGTCTTGCCACCACGTCTGTGTGCCATTTGTAGATGAATTGCTAAATGGTCTTATTAATAAAAAACTCGGAGCCAGAAATTGGGGTTAAAGCCTAAGAGAGATCAGAGGAATAGGAAAAGCCACAGCTAACCTCACCTCACCAACTCTGCAGCTTCCAAAGTGAGCTACTTCCTGTCTACTCACACTATATGCCTTTCTGGTCTCTCATTTGTTCTCTCAGCCCAGCTATATCACTTCCTCTTCCTGCCCATCTCTGTCACTTCCTGTTTGTCTGTATAGACCTCCAGACCTCTATGGTTGGTCCTGGGAATTAAAGACATGTGTCACTATGTCTGGCTCAGTTTCAGAGCAACACATATTCACAGCATACAGAAAGATATCCCACAGCACCTGACACAAAACACTCCTATTACATTTTTTGGTTGTGAGTCTAGCCTTTAACAGCTAAGCAATCTTCTCGACCCCACTAGATACTTCTGAGGCATTAACAATCAATCATTCTCAACTTTCTCCTTTCCACTTCCACTAATCCACTCCTATCTCTGGATTTCCTATAGTTGACATTTATTGTCAGTTTGGTCATATTATTTGTGGCCCTTTATGTCTGTCTTCTTTCATGTAGCATAGTGGTTTTAAGGTTCACCATGTGTAAGTACCTCATTCTTTTTAATTACCAACTAGTATTCTTCTATATGAATGATACGATGTTTTATTTATTTAACCATCAGCTAATAGACATTTTTGTATTTGTCCCACCTTTTGGCTATTTGGGATAGCATGGCTGTGAATTTTGTGCAAATGTATTATGTGGATGAATATTATCAGTTCTTTTGTGTATGCCTGGGAGTGGAACTGGTGAATCATGGTACTTTGAATAGCCATCACACTTTTCCAGAGCATCTATAAAAACTGTAATTCCATTAGTAATGTGTATGGGTTTCCATTTCTCCACATCTTTACCAACACGGAAGATGTCATAATTTTAATCGTCATACTGGAGATGGAGTAGTATTCCATTGTAGTTTTAATTTGCATTTTCCTGATGACCATGAATGTTCAGCATTATTTTTTGTTGTTGTTGTTCCCTTATTAGCATTTGTATATCTTCTTTTTATAAATATATTTCAAATCATTAACATATCATTCTTGTTTTGGTTGTATCTTGCTGTGTTAACCTAATCTGTCCTTAAACTCATGGACTCAATCTATCCTGCTGCCTCAGTATCTCTCTTAGCTAGAACGATGGACACATACCACTTTGCATGTCTCCTTTGCCTGTTTTTTAATTGGGTTGTCTTTTATCCTTGAATTATAAGAATTCTTATTCTGGATACAAGAACCTTCTGACATATATATGATCAACAAATATTTACTCTCATTCTTAAAATTTTTACTTTATGGTATAGATGTTTGATTAAATGTATGTCTGTGAACCACATGTGTGCATGGTGCCTGTGAAGGCCAGAAGAGGGTGTTTGATCCCTTTGAACTGGACTCATGGGCAGTTATGAGCTTCCACGATGGTGCTGGGAATTTCCCTCTGGAAGAGCAGCCAGTGCCCTTAACCACTTTTAAAAGTTGCTTTCCTGAGGATAGAGCGATGGCTCAGTGGCTAAGAACACATACTGCTCTTGTATGTAGAAGACCCAAATTGAATTCCCATCACCATGGCAGGCAGCTGATAACTGCCTGTAACTCCATCTCCAGGGGAACAGGGGGCCCAATGCCTCAGACCTCCCTAGGCATCTGTATTCTGTGTGCACATATAAATTTTTTCAAGAGTTTCTTTCCTTAGTTGGGAGACTGTTCAGTCCATAAAGCTCTTGCCTCACAAGTATGAGGATCTGAGTTCAGCTCTCCAGAATCTGTGTAAAAAGCTAGGTGTTGAGGCAAGCACCTGTAATCCCATTGATGCTAAAACAGGAAGTGGAGACAGGCACATGACTGGATCTTGCTAACCAGCTAGTCTGGCCTACATGGCAAAGTCAGTGAATGAGAGACTTTTTTGTCTCAGACAAAAGGTAGAAGGCACCTTAGGGCCAATAAAATAAATGGAAAGCAACTAATGATGACAGCTGATGCTGTCCTCTGCCCCCTACACATGTGCCATACATGGTTTTTCTGTCAGTTTTATTTCTAGTGTTGATTACTAGTTCACAGAAGTACAGTTGCTCTTGTCCTGAAGCCTACTGGGCTTCATTTGCTCTATGTAGTTACTTTGTAGACACCTAAGTGTTTCCCCCTACAACAGCAACTCAGCTGCAGATAAGGTTTGACTTCTTTTCCGATTGTAATGCTTTTTCTTTCTTTTTATTGTCTAATTGCCAGGTTTAATGGCGCAAGCGGAATTTTGTTGATCTTAGAGATAAGGCAGTCAGTCCTTCATTTTTAATGTAGTGTTGTGCATGTGGGGGCCAAATGTCAGCATCAGCTGTCTTCATTAATTGCTTTCCACTTACTTTTTGACATAGGGCTTCTCACTGAACATGGAGTTCACTGATTTGGCTAGACTGGCTGGCCACTGAGCTACAGTCCCCACCATCTCCACCTCCTCAGTGTCTGACTTACACACATGCACTCCTCTCCTAGCCTTTTACATGGGTGCTGGAGATCTGAATTTAGGTCTTGAGGCTTGTACAGCAAGCATCTTATTGATTGAGTCACCTCCTCAGTTCAGGAAAGCAGGTTTTTAAAGGACATTTAAAGTTCTCTTTTATTTTTAAAAGGAGAATTATAGAATATCTGTTAGATTGGTATAGAATATCTGGTAGAATATTTGTTAAACGTAGAAAGGGGGACATTTCACTCAGAGAAAATCATCTTGTTGTGAGTCATTAAAAGAGCCTATACACATCACACTTTTTCTAGTTAAGTCAGGAAATAACCTTTTGAAGTGGCTGAAATCTTAAATAGTTAACCAAGTACAAGAGAAAAGTGTTCTGAGAAGTAAAAGGGTAGCAAGTTTTAAGAAGGGATTTTTTAAAAAGAAGTAGAGGGAGAGGAAATGAAAGCATTCATTCTGCATTGCAGAAAAATAAGAGTTCCAGACTTGTAACTTTAAATCTAAATGGTCTTATTTTAAAAACAAAAACCCAGAACCAGATATTGGGGTAAATGCTGAAAGATCAAAGAGACAAAGGAATAAGCCACAGCTACCTCTTCTTACCTCTAGGACTCCTCAGACTGAAAAGGCTCTAGTTCCTATCTCCTCACGCCTTATATACCTTTCTCTGCCCAGCCATATCACCTTCTTTCTAGTGCTAGGATTAATGGCATGTGTGCTTCCCAAATACTGGGATTAAAGGTGTGAGATCTCAAGTGCTAGGATTAAAGGTGTGTGACTCCCAAGTATTGGGATTAAAGGTGTGTGCCACCACTGCTTGTCGTCTGTTTATTCTAGTGGCTTGTTCTGTTTTCTGATCTTCAGGCAAATTTTATTAGGGTACACAATATGTCACCACACAGACTGTATTCAAATAGTGTATCAATAGTAGAGATGGAGTAAGTAGGGAAATTCCATACGGGTTTAGGATGTAAAACTGGATGACAGATGAACAAGGGTTAAGGATGATAGCTTATTTTTAGTCCAGGGCAAGACTGCAAATGACAGTCATTACTGCTTTAGGAATATAGAAAAGAATGGTTAGGAAAAGACAATGAATTTTGTTTTGAAGATAGTTTGAGGTATCTGTAATATATCCAAACAGCTTTTTCATAGGTAGTTGGAGTTGATATCTAGAGCACAGAAGAAAGGTGTGGGCTTAATCTGTATGGTAGCTGAAGGTATTGTATATTCCTTGACATGGTAGAAGATAAGTTCATACATACTCATTTAACAGGTAAAAGTATATATCTTGAGATGTCACATAGAATTCAACTTACACCCCAAAACACCTGACTGTCCCTTACCTTACCTCTTTACCTTTCCCTTACCCCTGCCCCTCAACACTCCCTCAAAATAATTTCATATAAACTATCTGAAAATGTAGTATAGTACTAGAACTTGTAATACTACCTTATCTGCCTATTCCTTGTTTATTCTACTTTTAAATATTGATTTTAGTAAGATTTCTTTTGGCAAAGGTAAAGAATTTATCATTACTATATTATATTTGTTTCAATTTTAGTGTCTTAAAGACTTTTCTACATGATCCTCTTGTGGAATGGAGTAAACCAGTGAAAGGACATTCCAAAGCACCACTGAACGAAACTGGGGAAGTTGTCAATGAAAAGGTTAGTAAAAGCTGCAGCTTGGCATAAGCTAATGGTTTCTCTCTGTTTAAGTGAGAGCTAATTCCAAATACTCTTGGTGACCTAAATATTGATTACTCTGAATTCTAAAATTAGTTACAACTCTAGAATTGACAGAAATACATTGAGGAGTCTTTTTCTCCTCCACCCCCATTTTCCTGCCGGATTCAACCCAAGACCTTGTGTATGCTAAGTACATGCTCTAATTAATTTCAACATCACCAGGCTTCATCCTCATCCAGAAAATTATTTTTCAAATAATTTTAATAATTTAATATTATTCTAATATCATTTTCAATTTTACTTCTCAAAAAGATGTAAAGAATTCCAAGTAGTTTACTTAAAATTCCATTTACATGAATTAATGTAAATTTATTACCACCATCATTAGAATCTTCACTCAAATATTTAAGAAGTAACATTTCAAAATAGGTTGCTTTTTGTTTGCTTTATTTTGTTTCTGATAGTATAAAGGAATAGAACCCAGGGTCTTTTGTCTACTAAATATGCATTCCAACACTGAACTACACCCCTAGCCCTCAAAACAGATGTTTTAAATTATTACCTTTCTGGAATTGTGATGTGCAGAGATACCTGGTAATTTTTATAGTACAGAAACATGTCTCATTAGTAGATGTTAATCATTGTAAACATCAAAGTCAGCATCTCAGGTTTTGTTTCATTGCTACAAATGGGATATTGTTTAGTAAAACATTAAGTAGTGAGAAAAGTAGAAACTCCAAATTACCACCATTACATGTTATTGGGTCTGTAGTCTTAACGACTTTCTCTATCTTTTTAGGCCAAGACCCACGTTCTTGACATTGAACAGCGACTACAAGGTGTAATCAAGACCCGAAATAGAGTAACAGGGTTGCCGTTATCTATTGAAGGACATGTGCATTACCTCATCCAAGAAGCTACTGATGAAAACTTACTATGTCAGATGTACCTTGGTTGGACCCCATATATGTAAAATAAAATTATTTCAAAGACTATATTAATAATCTAAAATTTAGGTGTTATTAATCAGTGCTGTGTCTTTAAGTCTAAAGTACAACACATTTACTTATATCTCAAAGAATCTATTTCTCTGTGACTGTATTTAAAATAATGTATTCAATTCTTAAACACTACTTTCTTAGTACATACTTGTGTATTCCAACGAGGGATAGAACAGTATTCTCGTGATAAAAAAAAAAAATGTAATTGCAAGGAACCAGCCAACCTAATTTCATTTTGTAGTTTTTATCAATTTCCTTTTAAAGTGTTAACATAAGGTTTCATTTGAACAGCAACAAAGTTGTATTGACTTCATGTTGTGGGTAGGAACTGGACTGATCTGTACACAGAGCTACCTCTTCTGCCCTGTAGGAAGTGATAGCACATCATTAAATTCATTTCATAAAGCTCTGTAGTATACATGAAAATGTGATCAAGGGAGAGAAACTCAAGAAACATGAATGTAAAAACTTAATCAGCGATGTAATTATTCATTTATTTATTTTGGTGATACTGAAGATTGAACCATGCTAGGTATATGTTCTACCATTGATCCACAGCTCAACCCCAACATTCTATAATTTTAAAGACACTACCATGCTGTTGATGTACCACAATACACAATACAGTAGTCATGGAAAACACAATACTTAAAATTCTGTAAGATTTTAAAATCTAAAATTTTTAATATGTTTGGTTGTTTTCTGTACTTTTTCTTATAGATTAAAATGAAAAGAATTGCAAAATAATACATTTATTACAGATATATGGAAAACTGCTAAATAGAACTCTGCCCTTTTTTCCCTATGAGTAAAAGTATAGTGAGGTAAAACATAATAAGCCACAAAGCATGAATATATAATGTACTACTCAGAACTTGATGCTAACAATTAAGGACAGGGTAATCAGGCAATCTTGTTTTCAAATACAATGTAGGTGGGTGGGGGGAGCATTGTTCCCTTCAACAGTGTTGTTTCTGCTTTCATGTCACATATACAAACAAGATTTTAAGTAGCTATATAAAAATCTAGGAAACATAAATGAAAGAAAAAGTTATCTTTCTGAGACTGACTTAATTCACTTAATATAATGATATCCACTTGCATCCATTTTCTTGCAAATGATATAATTTCATTCTTTTTTTAAGAATCATTTTCTAAATACAATGCCAATCTAATCTCTTAGAAGGTTGAATTCAATATTTAGTGCTTTATAATCTAAATAATTCAACCTGATTTTCATTTGCCAAAGCAAAATCATATATATTTCTTTTTTTACAAATCTAACTTGTATAAAGACCATGAGATTTGAAAACAGTTTAAGAATAAAACAGTTTTTTTCTTTTCTTTCTTTCTTTTTTTTTTTTTTTTTGGTTTTTTGAGACAGGGTTTCTCTATGTAGCTTTGCGCCTTTCCTGGAGCTCACTTGGTAGCCCAGGCTGGCCTCGAACTCACAGAGATCCGCCTGCCTCTGCCTCCCAAGTGCTGGGATTAAAGGCGTGCGCTGCCACCGCCCGGCTAAGAATAAAACAGTTTTGTTGTGTGTTTGTAGACATTAAGAAGAGAAAATGCATGAGAATGAGTCTTCTCTATACAGTCCTTGCATGGAGACTGAAGTCACATATATGGAAGGTTCTATTGACTAAAGATGGATGCTGTCCAAATCCTAATCATGAAAGACAGGTACCAAAGGAAAGAATTCAGTAACTTCCGAAGTACTTACTGTAATGAAAGTCACATAATGATACAGACAGGTATAGAGATGTTCATGGTGGCTTTTGAACTGTTTGGTTGAGGTGGATGCTCATGTAGGACAGACAGGTTTGGAACTTGTGTAGGTGAAGATGACCTTGAACTGATCCTCCTGCCTCCATCCTTCAAGTGCTGACATTACGGCTTGCATGCCACACCAGGTTTTTTGAGTTTTTGGTTTGAGATAGGCTTTCATATTGCCCAGGATTTCTCTGAACTTGGCTATGTACCCGAGAATGGCCTTGAACCTCTGATCCTCCTATGCCTCCTAAGTGCTGGGATTTATAGACCTGCACGGCCACAGCAAGCCTTTTGTTTTTTGTTGGTTTCTTTGTTTTGAAACAGGGTATCAAAAATTGGGGGTGAGGGGAGTAACCCACAGCCTTGAAACTCTGGAAAATTACTCTTTAAAAGAAACTAATGTAAATTTACATTAGTCAGAAAATAACTCCCCTCACAAACAAACCAGACCTTTTCCAGTCCGTTTAGCGATCCAAGGAGGGAAAGCCCGCAGTACAAAAACCAATGTCCAAGCCGGGCGGTGGTGGCGCACGCCTTTAATCCCAGCACTCGGGAGGCAGAGCCAGGCGGATCTCTGTGAGTTCGAGGCCAGCCTAGTCTCCAAAGCGAGTTCCAGGAAAGGCGCAAAGCTACACAGAGAAACCCTGTCTCGAAAAAAAAAAAAAAAAAAAAAAACCAATGTCCAGTACCCTCTTTTATTTAGGGTTTCTATTGCTGTGGTAAACACCATGGCCAAAAGGAACTTGGGAAGCAAAGGGTTTATTTGGCTTACACTTCTACATCATAGTCCATCGTTGAAGTAGCCTGGGACAGGAATCGAAGCCACGAAGGAACGCTGCTTTCAGTCATCGGCTTTCTCATACCCCAAGACCACTGTCCAGGGGTGGTACCAGCCCACAATAAGCTGGGCCCTCTACAGGGATCGTTAATCAAATTATTCCCAAAGGCCAATCTCAGTTGAGGTTCCTCTTCCCAATGATTCTGCCATATGTCAAGTTGATATAAAACTGACTCTCCCAACTGTCCCTTAACTGTTTTCATACCATCTGCAAGTCCACACCTACCAATTGGCATTTTCAAACTCAGCTTGCTTACCACAGCCGCCACGCCAACGAGTACGGAAAGGCGGCGAGGTAGACAGGACGCCCCGCCCACCGGCATCGTCCTGCCCCTCTAGGCCCGCGGGTTGCTCTATGGTCTGGAGGACCTTGTGTTGTCATCCTCCGAGCGACGGCCGGAGGCGGTCGCGTAGGCCCGGGCGGGGCGTTTGGTTTCGTTTCTGCACCGACTGGAATTAGTGTCGACGGTCAAAATGGGAGTCCCCAAGTTTTACCGATGGATCTCGGAGCGGTATCCCTGCCTCAGCGAAGTGGTGAAGGAGCATCAGGTGGGTGAGCACAGGCCGCGGCGCAAAAGGCGGGCCCGCGGGCCTCTCTGCGCCGTGGGACCCGGGCCTTCGAGCTGCCTATGGTGCTGGTCAGCAGCCGGACGGGAGGACAAGGAGGGCAGGGGGTTGGCGGCCTCCGGGTGAGCCGCACCGGTACGATCCGTGTGGCCGCGCTGGGCTTGCGGCAGGGAGCTCCCCTGGGAGAGCCTTCCGCGACTTCCAAAGGAGCCCTTCGTTAGGAGGCTTTTAGTGAGCCCTCTGTCCTCCGGGAGCCGCAACGGGCTTCGCCTTAGGATGCCTGGCTGAGTGGGATGCCTTCCCGGGTCTGTTGTCCCACGCAAAGCAACAGACCTGTGTACAAGCAATAACAAATGTCCCTACTGTGGAATCGCCTGTCTAGTACTCCAGCTGTGAAGAGCTGCATTTATCCCTGACGCCTGGACCGATTGAAGTAGCCAGTGACTCGTATTGTGATACCCTTTGATGATCTTGTTAGCTTCCAAACAGTACCCACCCACCCCCCTTTTGTCTAAACGAACAAAACGTTTAGCTGGAGGGTAGGGGTGGGAGTTGGTGCTTAGTGGCTTTGATATGGCAGAAAAAGCCTGAAACATTATAACTAATAGTTGGTGTATAATGACCCCACAGCAGCGTTTATGTGAGTTCTAGAAGTGTGTATTTGTATATCTATATATTGGAATATATTTGCATGTTTAAATAACAGAGGAGAGAAACTAAATATTCTAATAGATAAACTAGACTTTGAATGATAAATTTAGTGTGTCACATTGAATGACTTTGATATGACTTTGTCTGGTTTACAGAAAGAAAAAAAACCTAGTTTTTTAAAATTTGTATAGCTAATTGAATTACTTGTCATAAGTAGCACTGTATTAATACTGGGAGCTGTCAATTATATGAGGTTTTGTTTTGTTTGTTAAGGTACTTGTAAGGATAACAGTGGAGTCCAGTATCTGGAAAGGATTTTTTTGATATTAGGTTCTAATGAAACTTGGTATATAAAAAAAAAAAAAACTTATAAAAAGTTCCAGAGTGCTAACTTGTCTTTCATTTATTTGAAACATAGGTTGAGTTAGATTTAAAGGTATTATTTTCAGGGAGAAGAGTGAAAATGGAGACAAATTGTTTTTCTTTGATCAATAAATATTTGATAGCATCTAATATGTTCAATAACATTTTTTTTCTGTGCTTTGGCCACAATAATTTATTTGGTTAAACTACCTGGATTCTGTATCCTGAGGAATTTTGCAAAAACAAAGCAATCATTAAAAGCAACATTATGACATGGACAGCAAGATAGATTTTTCTGAAAGTTTCGTAGTAGATTGAAATTGAAAGTAAGGATTGCTTTAAAATTACATTGTAAGTGAACAGTAAGACCTGGTGCATCAGCATCTTTAATCCCAATACTCAGGTGGCAAAGGCTTGCAGATCTCTGAGTTTGAGGCCAGCCAGAGTTACATAGTGAGACCCTAACTCAAGGTAAATAAATAAATAGATAGATAAATAGGGGACCAAGAGATGGATCAGTGATTAAAAAGACCTGTGTTTGTAACTCCAGTTCCAGAGCATGGTACACAGACATACATGCAGGCAAAACAACTGAGCACAGAAAAATAATAAATAAATAGAAACTTGATGTATCAAAGTAATGCCTTCCACAAATATTTTATTAAAAGGAGACCAAAAACAAGGACTGAGGAAGGAGGACCCAAGTTGGGATCCCCAGCACCCTCATAAAAGCTGGAAGTGGCATAGGGTACTGGTAACACCAGCACTGGAGAGTAGGGACAGGTGGATCCTGAGGGCTCGCTGGCCAGCTAGTCCAGCTGAATTAGTGAGCTTCAGATTCACTGAGAGATCCTGTCTCAAAAAGTAAAGTGGGGAAGCAATTAAGGAAAGCCCCAGAGTTGACCACTGGCCTGCTGTGTGGGTGGCAGGGTAAACAGGAGCGTACCTGGAGGGACAGTATGGGAGGAAGAGGTTTGGGGACCAGAGAGAGGATTGGGACCAGCACAGTCTTTGAATCCTCACGTGAAAATCAAAAGGGAAACTAGATAACAAAGTTAAAAGTCCATAAAACAATTATACTAAGTCATGTGATACAGTGTCCCCATGTTACTGGTTCAAAATACAAGATAATGGCAAATGGCCAGTAGACTCTAGACAGGGTTATAAGAGGAAAGAGAAAGAAATATGTGATGGACTTTCGAACTCCAGAAACTTCCCCTGTTAGTTTCACAAAGGCTATGCTGGCCAATTAGACAGCAGTCTCTAAAGCAGGGTGGTGAGGAGGGGTGTCCTTTTTAAGACTGACTGAGTGAGGGGTCATCAGAAGAAAAAGCAGTGTCCACCTGTACACTCAAAGCTGACCTACCAAGTGACCATCATGGGGCACAGTGTACCCTAAGGAGAAATGACTAAGAGTGAAATAAATGTTGTCATGGAAGGGACAGGGGAAACAGAGAAAAGATGGTCAGATTCAGCTTGGAAGAATTAGAGTCAAGGAATCTTTCAAAACAAGCTACCATGTTTTAAAACTTCCTAAAAACTGCAAAAGAAAGCTAAATTAAAGCTTGTCTGAACCTCTACTCGTTCTAAAGCTCAAGAAAATTCAGTTCATTTGAAAAATGAACAACAGAAGGACTAAGGCCAAATGGCATACATTTTATTTATATAGTTGGCTTCTTTCTTTTTTGTGTATGAGTGTGTAGTCTGTGTACCACATGCATGCCTGGTGCCCTTAGAGATCAGAAAGGGGCCATGGACCCTTGGAACTGGAGGTACAGATGATTGTGAACCAGTGTGTAACTTCTGGGAACCGAACCTGGGTACTCTGCAGGTGTAACAAGTGTTCTTAACCTATGAGCCATCTCTCCAGCTATGAATACAAAGCTTTGTTTACTTCCTGCCCAGCAGTGGTGATACACTGAGCAGTGTGTGTAGCTGGAGGGCTTCTCTCCAGGTTCCCCAAGCCCCACAGTCCCACAATCCACTTATAAAATAATCACTCAGACGCTTATATCACTTATAAACTGTATGGCCATGGCAGGCTTCTTGCTAACTGTTCTTTTATCTTAAATTAACCCATTTTTATAAATCTATAGCTTGCCACGTGGCTGGTGGCTTACCGGCGTCTCTACATGCTCTTCTCCTGGCGGTGGCTGCAGTCTCTCTCCTCCTTCTTCCTGTTTCCCCAATTCTCCTCTCTCTGTCCCGCCTATACTTCCTGCCTGGTCATTGGCCATCAGTGTTTTATTTACATAGAGTGATATCCACAGCAAGTGTGGCGGCTGAGGAAGGAAGATGGCCATTTCAAGGCTAGCATGAACTACATAGTAAGACCCTATCTCAAAAAAAAAAAAAAAGCAAAGACTAAGAGACTGGGTTACAAGATGAGTTCAAGAGTAGTTTGAGTCACTTAGTGGGACCTTGTCAAACTTTTGAGACAGCATTGTGGGGGTAGCTGGCTCAGTGTTAGAACACCTGCCTAGCCTACATGAAGTTCTAAGGCTTTATCCCCTAGTATCCAGAAAAGGGAGAGGAACGGACAGAGGCTGGGCTTGTGGCTCAGTGATACAGCACTTGCAGAGCATGAAGGTCCAGAGTTTAATGTCCCCAAACTGCAGGGGTGGGGAGAACCTTTTTATTAGTGTGTGTTTGCTATGAATGATGCGTGTATGAATGTGGGAGCGTGCCATGGTGCATATTGTGGAGGTGAGACAACATTCAGGAGTCAGTTTTTCTCCTGCTGTGGCTTCCAGGGATCCCACATAGGTTGTCAGGCATGAGCCATCTTACAGGGCCAACTATTTGTGTTTTGAGTCTTTGTCTCCCTTCCTCCCCCTCTTCTTCTTTTATTTTTATTTCTTTATTTAATTTTACCAGCAACTGTTTTACCTGACTTCATTGGAAAGAAAGCTGCTTCCATGTCATAGCAGTACAAGTCGATCCCCTAGTGTGATTGCTCTTAGCTGGGAAGTCCTCTGGGAGGCTCTACTACCCTTCCTCAAATGAGGCACCTGGACACAAACTGAACTCTGCCTAATTTGTGTCCTCCCTTGCACAATGAAGATTCAGGTATTTTTTTCATTTCTTACATCCACATAGTAGATTAAATGATAAGAGAAATGACCCTAAAGTCACTCAAGCAAGTAAATATGGATTCCAGGCTCCAAGGAGGTAAAGAGGTTATGTCTTGTGAATTTTCTTGACAATTAGTGAACCCAAAGATTTCATGCAACAGTCACCTGCTTTTCTCCTCTACTATCCAGGCCTTAGAACTTTACTCCCAAATGATCCATTCAGAGAGTTCACATGCCTGCCCATGCACTTAGGCAGAACATTGTGGCAGTTGGGAGTGTGTGGAAGAAGAGAGCCTTTCAGAAAATGTCAGTCCATTATGGCAGATAACAGCAGAGAAAAAAGTCAAATAAAATTATGATAGGGAAAAAAAAGAAGCACAGAAACTTCCCTACATACATTAAAAACTTGTAAATATATGCACTAAGAAAATTACATAAGCCATGAAAGAACAAAAAAAAGTGAAAGAACTATACTTACCTGTTATGAAAACAGAACCTAGAGATTATTAAAAAATAAATGAATAAATGAAAAAGACGCCTACGAGAGGAAAAGGCAAAAACAGGTGGTGCTATGAGAATTTTTAAAAAGAGATGGAGAGGCTAGAGAGATGGCTCAGTGATCACGAGAACTTGTTGCTATTGCAGAAGAGCCTGGTTTGGTCCCCAGTACCAGCCTAGTGACTCAGAGCCATCTGTAATTATACTTCCAAAAATCTAGTGCCCCTTCTGACCCCTGGACACCAAGTAGCACATACACACATACATGCAAATACTCGAGGAAAAAAATTTTAAGAGGTGTATGATGGCTAATCTTATTTGTCAACTAATCTTAGTTGTCAACTTGACCACATCTGGAATCAAAATCCAAGCAGCCTGGCACATGTGTGAGGGATATTTCTTGATTGAATTATTTGAGGTAGGAAGACCCTCTGTAAATCTAGGACACCTACTGGTGGCAGACTTATGTAAAGGACATGGAAGAAGGACAGGTTTTCCTTTTGCCTGCCTATCTTCATTCTAGCAGACAAGATCATCTATCCTGCTGCCGAGGCATTCCTTCTTTGGGATTAGAACCTAATCCCAAAGATTCCAATGTAGATCATCTGAGACACCCAGTTTTGTGTTGTTCAACTGTCAGGTTTGTGGACTTTCTGTCAGGAGATGGCTGTTGTTGGACTAGCTGGACCACAGCCTATAAGCCACTCTAATAAATCTCCTTGTAATATATATAGAGATTCTTTCTATCTATCAATTCTGTTCTGTTGCTGGAGGGCTTCTCTCCAGGTTCCCCAAGCCCCGCAGTCCCACAATCCACTTATAAAATAATCACTCAGACGCTTATATCACTTATAAACTGTATGGCCGTGGCAGGCTTCTTGCTAACTGTTCTTTTATCTTAAATTAACCCATTTCTATAAATCTATACCTTGCCACGTGGCTGGTGGCTTACCAGAGTCTCTACATGCTGCTTCTCCTGGCGGTGGCTGCAGTGTCTCTCCTCCAGCCTTCCGCTTCCCAGAATTCTCCTCTCTCCTTGTCCCACCTACCTCCTGCCTGGTCATTGGCCATCAGTGTTTTATTTATATAGAACAATATCCACAGCACTTCCCCTTTTTTCTTTTTTTTTAAAAAGGAAGGTTTTAACTTTAACATGGTAAAATTACATATAACAAAACAATTACCGAGCAAGAATTATAGTTACAATATTAAAGAAGATGTCCTATCTATCTTATATTTGTGAGTTTAAGGTTTTATATCTAACTTATCTTTTATCATAACTGAGGAAATTACAACTATCTAGTTTTCAACCACATCAAAGACCTGAGAAGGAACATAATGGTACCTGAGAAATGGTAGACGGATGCAAGCAACTTCGGGAATCTTGCAAGAGTAGACCAAGACAGCTGGCAGCCTGGACAGTCACCTGATGTTTTTCAGCATTGTTGGTGTATTCAAATTGGCTACAGGCCTAGAGTATCTGACAGACCATTTTCAGAAGCAGGAATTCTGAGAGACCATCTTACCCTGTCTTGGCAGAGTACAGTGGTCGCTTTCCTTGTGTCCCGCTTGTCCAGAAAGGACAGCATTGCATTTGTACTGTCAGCCGTCAAGGCAAGGGCAGTTCTTTGCCCAGTAGGCCATTTTGTGCCAAAAAGACAAACTTCCAAATGGAAATGTCTTAGAAGCCCAACATTCTCTCGGGATCAATTGGTGCAGCCAGGAGCAATTGTGTCTCACATCAACAGAATTTTAAGTTATTTAAATGCCATATTCTCTAGGTCTATGAAGTGTTTGAAGATTACCTATCTATCTGAAATATATCTATGTATACCTAGAAGACTTAACTAACATGGCTACAAATATGATTATCATAGATGACTGATTATTAATCTATTTTTAATCATCCATTACAATTTTAAATGAGTTAAACATAATACCTCAAACAAGAATAGAAATATATATATACAGTATAACAAAATTAACTTTAAGTTTGTATTAATAAACTAAAATTTTTACCAATGTAAAACATTTTAAACATAAACTAAAATCTATACCAATGTAAAACATTTTAAACAAGTTGTTCTTTAAAAGTAGGTTCATTAATCTACCCTTTTATCTTATCATCTCCATATCCTCCTATATATCATATCCCCTTTTCTTTTTCAGAAAGAGATCACATTTATAATCAACCTGTTTTAAATAAAAATATTGGTTTTTCTCTGTCCCACACCAGAGGGCTCTTCTGATTTGGGACACAAGAATCCCTTAGCCATTTTTTTTTTTTTTTTTAAAGCAATATGTCTGGGTTTAGAGGGGGAGTGAGCCAATTCCACCTCTAAAGCCAGCTTGGTATATTTGGGAATTTGGGCGTAGCATCTCTTACTACTTCCTGCTGGAGGGGGGCGCTGTATCTTATGGGGACGCAAAGAAAATTTTAGACCTATGGGGTAGTCCGTGAGGCTGTATTGTGTGAACCAGTTGCCTTGAAACCGCTCTGGATGTTGGATCATCTGGGCCATGGTGTCATCGGAGTCCTTTCAGGGGGTCTTGGCTGGTGAAACCTGATGTATGTTAATCTGGAACAAGTCCACAGCCTCTGGCTTTCTGTGGAAACAAAAGCAGAACCTCTTTTCCAAAGTAACATATCCTTATATCTAAATTTTGAAGTCAAGGTACCTTTAAAATATACATTTTGGCATAACTCAACAGCTTTTGTAATCAAATGTTTTTGTTTAGTTATGAATATCAAAGAGAACATAATCCAGATTCTCTGTGTGGTAGCCATCTTTATGTGGCTTATGTTTTATATTACCTTGAGCCTTGAGCCTATTGCTTTAAACTGCACCATTGTAAGCCTGAAACGGCGCTGTGGCTGCTGGCTCCGCCCACTTCAGCTTCCCAACATGGCAGTGGTACGTTTTCCGCCAGCTCTGGGAGTCATCAAGTCTCAGAAATAGTGGGTCTATGCTTCTTATCAAAGCAGCGTGTAGCCCAGAAACCTCTTTTTTTTTTTTTTTTTTTTTTTTTTTTTTTAAATACTAGTAAAGACTAAATCTACCACACAGCTTAATTTGCCGCTGGCAGATGCCTCATTCCCGCCATACTGTCGGTCAAACACACCCGCCAGGAACCCGCCAGTGTCCAAACTTGCGTTTTGCCGCATCTAGCTGCCCGTATGAGACAAGAAGCAGGAACCTGGTTTTGGCTCTGTTTAGAATTGGTTATTAAATATTCTCAGGTTTAAGGTGGAAACTCGAGCCGTTGGGCGCCATTTGTTGCTGGAGGGCTTCTCTCCAGGTTCCCCAAGCCCCGCAGTCCCACAATCCACTTATAAAATAATCACTCAGACGCTTATATCACTTATAAACTGTATGGCCGTGGCAGGCTTCTTGCTAACTGTTCTTTTATCTTAAATTAACCCATTTCTATAAATCTATACCTTGCCACGTGGCTGGTGGCTTACCAGAGTCTCTACATGCTGCTTCTCCTGGCGGTGGCTGCAGTGTCTCTCCTCCAGCCTTCCGCTTCCCAGAATTCTCCTCTCTCCTTGTCCCACCTACCTCCTGCCTGGTCATTGGCCATCAGTGTTTTATTTATATAGAACAATATCCACAGCACTGTTCCTCTAGAGAACTCTGACTAATGCAAGGTGGAAAGAAGAAATTTTAAAAATTAAAAAGACTTAAAAGGATTCGAGGGCTGGAAATGCAGCTCAACAGTAAAACATGATTTGTCTGTCATGCTTCAGGCCCTTAGCACCAGGGGAAAAAAAGAAAAGTTTTTCAGGAGAAAGTAACAAATAGGAGAGATGAGGTAATATAAGGGCTAATAAGTGAATAACAGGTATTTCTGGGGGGAAAAAGCACAGCAGAGCAAGTTCTAAAACTTTCTATATATTAAAAAAGAAGTTGAAAGCACATGTTAAAAAATATATCATATACTTGATAATATTTATTCAGTTGACCAATATCAAACATAGTCTAGTTAAAATTACCATACCACATTGAAAAAGAAAAGGTAGTAACTTTAGCTTGAGATTTCCTAAATGGGAAATAGCATATCTATTCCTATTAGTGTCCCTTAACAGTTGAAGGACAGAAGGAGACAAAATGAAAATACTTTTATAAATTAGAAACGGTGGCTGGGTGATAGCGCTCAGAAGGCAGAGGCTGGTGGGTCTCTCAGTTCTAGGCCAGCCTGGTCTACTGTGTTAGAGTTAAAACCTTTCCTTTTTATTTAGACAAAAAAGGGAAAATGTTGTGGAATAATCTTTTTGTACACTGTGAAGATGTGTCACTCTAATTAGCTTAATAAAAAGCTGAATGGCCAGTAGCTAGGCAGGATTTCCAGGCACAGAGGATGCTAGGAAGAAGAAAGGCAGAATCCAGGGCCAGACTGAGAGTCAGAGAGCAAGATGCTAGAGGAGAGGTAAAAGCCATGAGTTACATGGCAACACATAGACAAATAGAAATGAGTTAATTTAAGTTATAAGAGCTAGAGGAATAAGCCTAAGCTATAGGCTGAACTTTCATAATTAATAATAGTCTCCATGTCATTTTTTGTGAGCTGGCAGCCTAAAGAAAAATCTGTCTACATATGGCACACAACATTTGCTCATGTATATACAAATAAGGCCTAAAAAGGATTTTTAAAAAAGGAAGGGGAAAAAAAAAGGTTAGGAACACAGCTTCCTGGTGACCATATTCTTTTGAGTAGGCACAGTGGCATACAGAGGTACAGCTACCTGCTGCCTGCAGGCTGTAGGCAGCTGCCAGCACCATGTGCCAGGTCCATGCACTAAGCTGAGCCATTCAGCAGCTGACATAGCAATTTAAGATTTGTTTCACACAGTCGGAGAACACAACAGATGCTCAGTAAAAACAGATCCAGACAGAAAAAAACTCTAAACAGTTTACAGTGTTTTTTTTGTTTTGTTTTTTGTTTTGTTTTGTTTTGTTTTTCGAGACAGGGTTTCTCTGTGTAGTTTTGCGCCTTTCCTGGAGCTCACTTGGTAGCCCAGGCTGGCCTCGAACTCACAGCGATCCACCTGACTCTGCCTCCCGAGTGCTGGGATTGAAGGCGTGCGCCACCACCGCCCGGCCTACAGTGTGTTTTTAAAATATGCATAGGCTTAAAAAATGGATATAGACAACTATAGAAAAAGTAGTTTATAAATAATATGATAAAGTCTTTAAAGAGAGACTAAAATAATATCAAAAGGATAAGCCACGTGAAGGTGGAAAATACACATCTGGATCTTATATGGCATCTCATTGACTTTGAATTTATTGATTGCTGATGAACAAATAATAGCTGCCGAGAGACATTGATTATGGAAACTGCTAAATTAAACTAACCTATGTATTTTTTAAATGTCTTCAAATTGAAAGTCAAAAAATATGTTGCATTGGAGAAGAGGTTATGCTTTTGTTTCCACAGAAAATGAAAGGGTGTTGATTCATTCAAGATTGATAGAGATCAGATTTGATTGGGGACACCCCCTGAATATCCTGGCTACAGACATAAAGAAATAAACCTAAAAAAAAAAAAAATATATATATATATATATATATATATATATATATATATATATATATATATATGTAACATAATTTTACCTGCTCAAACATAAAACAAAAAAATCATCTTTGTCTGATTTATGTACAACACAGAGACCATACTGGTGTTAATGCCGATATATATGTTATCTTTGAAAGTCTGTGTGTTTTCTGAGCAAGAAGACCAGACACTGATGAAAACGGGTGGCCCAGGTGATCTAGTCTCTCAGAGTACCTCTGTTGCAGTTTCCTCAGAGTTCTGCATCAAGAACAGTTTCAAGGCAGCTAGCTGGCTAAGATGGTCCAGCCTCACAGACTATTCTAGCCAGGACTGCAGATAAGTCTTGCATCATCCCATCACACCAAGACTGAACAACAGCTAGTTCCCACAGGACTAGAATATTATCTCAGTTTTCTCCAGTTCCACTCACAAACAACAGGAAGCAATCTAGAGAACACAGTGCCCACATTCCCAAGAGGTGGAGTGGGTAGGTTTTTTTTTTTTTTTTTGTCATTCAGTGGATTATGGATTTTTGTCATCATTTAGAGGGGTTGGTTATAAGTTGTTATTGGTAATGGTCAGGAAAAAAGCTGAAAAAAGGAGATCAGATTCAGGAATATTGTTCTGAAAAGAAAAAGGGGGATAAAGGAATGATAGGATTAAAGTGTAGATTACTTAATTAAAGATTACTTAAACTAAAAAAGCAACTACTAATCTTAAATATTTTACATTGGTATGGATTTTTGTATATCGATACAGATTTAAGGTTATTTTTGTTATTCTGTATATATGTTTCTACTCTTGTTTAAGGTATTTTTATGTAGTGATACAAACTTAAGGTAATTTTTGTTAGAACATACTGTACATAAGTTTCTACTCTTGTTTAAGGTATTATACCTATGGAGCACATTTAACAATGTAATATAAATTTCTAGTCTTTAAAAGTTATTATTACAAACTATTTAGGATAATAAAGAAATCCAGGTTAGCAGTTAGTCACCTATAACAAACTTGTAGTCATGTTAGGTATGTTTTCAAGGTCAAAAAAGGATATATTTTAAATAGACATGTGGTCTTCAAACACTTTAGAGACCTACAGAATATGGCATTTAAGATGTTTTAATAACATAAGGTTTTTCACGACAATGAGACATGTCTGCTTCTGGCAGCACCAGTTTACTTCAGAGAAGATGATGGACCTTGAAGAACCCATATGGAGTTTGCTTTCTTTGTGGCAAGGTTAGCCACTGGTCAAGAAAGTGCCCTTGCCTTGACTGCTGACAGTTACTGTCCAATTGGACAAACAGGACAGAAAAGAACATGACTGCCAAACTTTGCCAAGACAAGGTGGGACAGTCCTTCAAAATTCCTGCTTCACAGAAAAATCTGTCAGTTATTCTAGGCCTATAGGCTGAAGATGGATGCCCCAACATTACAGAGGAAACCTGGGTGACTGTGTGGCAGTCAGATGTCTCTGTAGTTTCTTTTTTTGGATGTTGTTTGCTCTGCACTTCCTATTTACTCAAGTAATATTTTATCCTTCTCGTGTCTCTGATAGAGCTAAAGATGAGATAGGTATAATTAGTTATACCAAATTAAAAAAAAAAAAAGATGTTAAGTATATATGGTTGAGAAACATAAAAGCTTAAGTTGTTTAAGAAAATGTTTTAAGGTCTAAAACATTATTTTTAGGTTGGTTATATAAGCTATGATAAAAAGAAAATTAGGTACAAAACTTTTGATTCATCAGAATAGGATAGATAATACAGTACTTTCTCCAAATTTGCCAAATTCAAATGGACTGGATATTGTAAATGTAGTTCTTACCTGATAATTGTTCTTTTTTTTTAAAAGATTTATTTATTTACTATGTATACAATATTTTGCCTGCATGTATGCCTGGACGCCAGAAGAGGGCATCAGATCTTATTGTTGATGATTATGAGCCACCATGTGGTTGCTGGGAATTGAACTCACGACCTCTGGAAGAGTAGTCAGTGCTTTTAACCTCTGAGCCTTCTCTCCAGCCCAATTTTTCTTATTGTATATAGTTTTACTGTATAGAGTTAACACCTTTCCTTTTTTTTTTTTTTTTTTTTTTTTCCGAGACAGGGTTTCTCTGTGTAGCTTTGCGCCTTTCCTGGGACTCACTTGGTAGCCCAGGCTGGCCTCGAACTCACAGAGATCCGCCTGGTTCTGCCTCCCGAGTGCTGGGATTAAAGGCGTGCGCCACCACCACCCAGCAACACCTTTCCTTTTTATTTAGACAAAAAGGGGGAAATGTTGTGGAATAACCTTTTTTTACTCTGTGAAGATGTGTCACTCTGATTGACTTAATAAAAAGCTGAATGGCCAATAGCTAGGCGGTATTTCCAGGCACAAAGGACGCTGGGAAGAAAAAAGGCAGAATCCACAGCCAGACACAGAAAGGGATCAAGATGCCGGAGAGGTAACATGGTAACACATAGATAAATAGAAATGAGTTAATTTAAGTTATAAGAGCTAGAGGGCCAAGCCTAAGCTATAGACCAGTCTTTCATAATTGATAATAAGTCTCCATGTCATTTTTTTTGTGAGCTGGCAGTCCAAAGAAAAACCTGTCCACACATACAGATTGGGAGAGAGGTAAAAGCCAAGTGGCAGAACGTAGATTAATAGAAGCAGGTTAATTTAAGTTATAAGCACTAGTTGGAAACAAGCCTAAGCTAAAGGCCAAGCTTTCATAATTAATAATGAGTCTCTATGTCATTATTTGGGGCTGGCAGCCAAAAAGAAAGTCTGGCTACAGCTGTACTCCACTTTCTAAGAAGCATCACTGTCGGGGTGGTTAAAATTGCTAATGAACTATTCCTTAAGTCCGGCCTCCTTGTGACCTTAATGTATAAGTAAGGATCATTTTGATGAATGTTTTATCTCTGATTGTACTCCCTTCACCTAACAGCCCACACAGTGTACTTAGAAAGCATCTCTTCAAGGACAAAATTCTACAAGTGACAAAAATATGGTATTATTCACTTTCTCTTAATATTTAAACTTAGTTGCAGAGTAAGTAGTTTCAAGCCTGCAGCCGCATATATTGCTACTACATAGACCCTACATACATTTTTCTCACAATGCCCACACCTGGCTCTCTTCAAATACCGATTGCCTTTCTGATTGATAAATTATTTTGCTAACTTTGCTTCAGTCTCACTCATCATGAAATTCTTTTCTGTAGTGGATAGAAAAAACCCAGATGTCTATAAGATTCTGAGGACTCCTCAGGTTGCACTGCTGACAGAGGCCACGATGCTGGCTTGCTGCTAGTGACATTCCATTTCCTGTAGATGGGCTGCTGGTGTAGTTTTCGAGTCAGTAGCACCACCACTGAGAAGAGAGGAGATAACAATTATAGTCAAGGTGTAATTCCATGGAACAGCACTTGACTAATATGGAGGAAGCCTCTGGGTATAGCTGTTGCCTGATGTACAGGAAGCCTTCCTTTTTAAAATCCATCAGTACAAGCCTATTCACTCCTTTCTAGAAAACTGTACTTGTCTGAGGCTTCCCATAGGATATTCAGAAAGGAAAGAATGTAAACGTACTCTTGACCTGTATTCTTTACAAAAAAAAAATCATACAACTTGCATCATAAATTCTTAGAGCTGTATAGCCCTTTGATCTAGCACAATGCTATTAGTATTAAAATAGCTAGAACTTTGTGGCTATAGAGATGATTCTGTATTAAAAATGCTTGCTGTTCTTGAAGAGAACTAGCATTCACTTCCCAGCACCCAAGTTCTAGGGAAGCTCACAGCCACCTATAACCCCAGCTCCAAATGTGTGAACACCCTCTTCTCGCTTCCATGACCACTTACACACACACACACACACACACACACACACACACACACACACACACACACAGTATTGTATTCCCCCAAATATTGTGCATGCTAATAAACTTATCTGGGGTCAGAGACAGAGCAGCCACAATATTAAACATAAAGGATAGGCAGTGGTAGCACACGCCTTTAATCCTAGCATTCCAGCGGCAGAAATCCATGTGTTCAAGGATACAGACAGGCATGGTGACTTATCACGCTTTTAATCCCAGAAAGCAAGCCTTTAATCCCAGGGAATGGTGGTAGAAAGTAGAAAGGTATATAAGGCGTGGGGACCAGAAACTAGAGGCATTTGGCCTGGTTAAGCATTTGGCTGGTTAAGCTTTCAGGCTTCTAGCAGCACAGTTCAGATGAAAGCCATTCCGGATGAGGACACAGAAGCATCCAGTCTGAGGAAACAAGACCAGCTGAGGATCTGGCAAAGCGGGTGGCTGTGGCTTGTTCTGGTTCTCTGACCTTCCAGCATTCACCCCAATACCTGGCACAGGTTTGATTTTATTAATAAGACCTTCTAAGATTCCTGCTACACACACACTAAGTCTTAAAAATTATATTCAGCCAGGCAGCGGTAGCGGTGGCACACGCCTTTAATCCCAGCACTCGGAAGGCAGAGGCAGGCGGATCTCTGTGAGTTTGCAGCCAGCCTGGGCTACAGAGTGAGTTCCAGGAAAAGCTCCAACGCTATACATAGAAACCTTGTCTTAAGAAAAAAAAAAAGGAAATTGAGGCCGGGCGGTGGTGGCGCACACCTTTAATCCCAGCACTCAGGAGGCAGAGCCAGGCGGATCTCTGTGAGTTCGAGGCCAGCCTGGGCTACCAAGTGAGTCCCAGGAAAGGCGCAAAGCTACACAGAGAAACCCTGTCTTGAAAAAAAATAAATAAATAAAAAATAAAAAAAAAGGAAATTGAATCCTTTTGTATAAATTATTCCACTCTCAAGAACTTACAATGAGGCTTCATTTGGGGTTTTCAGATTCTTGAAACAAATAGTAAGTCTTGAATGCTCTTTAAAATCTTGTAATTGCAGCTGTTAATTTCATTTGATCCTATTTGTTACTCAATAAGAACATTTAAAGAGTTTTTATTTAGCACTTATTTAATTCTGTAAAGTAGGTATGTTTTAGGTAATGCTTGGCAGTGTTTAATGATCTAAATCTTGTCACCCAGAAACCTCACAAGGCATGCCATTTTTTAATAACAAGCAAATAATATTGTTACTGCACATTTACTAATTAGAGCTAATTTTCTTTACTTAATGTATAAAGGAGACTAGTAAAGAAATCCTTTGATTGCACTGGATACTTATAACCATTTCGGTTCTCTGTCAGTGTACATTTGTGTTGATAATGTGCTTGCTTAGAACAAAAACAACTGAAAACCAGAGTCATGAGACCTTCTATAAAAGTAGATGCGCCGGGCGGTGGTGGCGCACGCCTTCAATCCCAGCACTCAGGAGGCAGAAGCAGGTGGATCTCTGTGAGTTCGAGGCCAGCCTGGACTACCAAGTGAGTTCCAGGAAAGGCGCAAAGCTACACAGAGAAACCCTGTCTCGAAAAACCAAAAAAAAAAAAAAAAAAAAAAAAAAGTAGATGCCCCACCTACCCCTACCAAGCCCCTGAGTGAAGCCTGGAGTCTGACTTTCCATTACATCAGCTCACTATTTTGCCTCCATTTTCAGATAATCTCAGCTTTTAAAAACTAATGTAATGAGTAAGTGGCTCTGTTTGCATAAACCAAATGCAAAAGGTGTTAAGTCACTTATAAAACCTCTAATACTCTTTTATAAAACCTTTTGATGTAAATGGACATTATTTTCCCATTTATATAAGAAATTGAGACTTTGCGATGCCAAGCAGCAAACATGGAGAAACTAATATTTTGAGTGCCATATTAACTATGTGCTTTCTCTGGTGTTTTCCTGAGGCTCTTACTTTGAATAAATAGATTATTTCCTCATAGTAAGTTAGGTCAAGCTGTACATAACTACATGATTGTCTCTGCATTACTAGTTACTCCTGCTTGCTTTCCTCTGCTTACTTTATTCAACTGTGATTGTTTATTCACTTTTTTTAAAATGTGTTTTTTAACTTTATGTGTATGTTTATGGTATGTGTGTCTGCATGTTTGGGCACATGCATGTGGTGTTTGAGGAGGCCAGAAGAGGGCATTGGATCCCCTAGGAATAGAGATACAGGGGGTTGTGCACAGCCTGAGTGTAAACTATGATCCAAACTTGGGTCCTCTGGAAGAGGCCCCCTTGAGCTTTCATATATATTACACCCTGTATGGCTTTTTGTTTTGTCTGGTTTTTGGTTTTGTACCATTGAAGAATCACTTTTGCCAGGCATAAAAATAGTTATGATAGTTAATAATCTGGAACTTTTTTTTTTTTTTTGCTTTTTAGATTCCTGAATTTGATAACTTGTACCTGGATATGAATGGAATTATACATCAATGTTCCCATCCTAATGATGATGATGTTCACTTCAGAATTTCAGATGACAAAATCTTTACTGACATTTTTCACTACTTAGAGGTGTTGTTTCGAATTATTAAACCTAGGAAAGTGTTCTTTATGGCTGTTGATGGTGTGGCTCCTCGAGCAAAAATGAACCAGCAGCGTGGGAGGCGTTTTAGGTAAATTATTTAAAACAGTTGACATAATAGAGTGCATCTTCAATTCAAATTTGTTTTCTATTTAAATCCTCAAAGTAACTGGTATACTCCATACTTATTATCATATTTGACTAGTCAAGTAATCAACTAGTAATTCTGATGAATTCTGTCTCAAAGCTTGTGTTGGGTTTCATATAAAGTCACTCTGTTCTCAGTTCCAAGTCTTCACACTTGGCTTTGATGATGGGAAAGTGGTAGAAGTGGAGCAGGACGCCTGTGGAGATCCACCTTGCTTTAGTCACCACGGCGTGTGCCAGGGGGTCATTCTAATGACAGTGACTCAACAGCCCTAGTGAGTGAGCACCTTAGTCCAGATGCTGATTTGAGTAAACGTGAGCCCTAATGGGCCGGAAGGCAAATGAGAGGAGACGGTGATTGGGATATGGGAAGTGAGTTCAGGTAGGAACCTGGCATTATCAGCACCACTCTGTAAAAGTAAAAGTATTGGAGGTCAAAAGAGTATTAAAATCAAAATCCTGGATGTGTGTAGTATATCTAAATAACAGTGAAGTCAGGCTCTGTGCTTGTTTGGAGGTATCCTAAGTCCAGCGTATTTGAGGCGTTGTTAGCATAATGAAAGGCTCATTTAATCATAATGGTTGGATAAAGAATAAGCTACTAGCCTAAAAATTCATATTAAGATGCTGAGGGTGCAGGCCTTTATCCCAGTATTTGTGAGCACAGACAGGGAGATCTTAGACCAGCCTGGTCTCCATAGAGTTCCGCCACCAGAAGGTATCAATGCATCCTAGCTCTGTCTACTACATCTACATTAGACAGAATGGATACCCTACTCCTTGCTTCTCGGTACCTGAAATGTTCCTAAGTACTGGTTTCTCTTCTTGTCACTCCTCTATCATAGCTGAACCCTCACCCCAACAGCCTTAGTGTCTCAACTGTCATGGTGATATCTTCAAACTTCTTCCCACCTTCCCAACTTTTATGGAGGCATCTAACTAATAAAAATCAACTCCTTTCCAGAAACTGAACTGCAGGGAAGCCTTCCAGCTCTATTTTTAACTTCAGAACCTTTTCATTATCAGAAGTGTAGACTACTTACTGGCTGGGAATTCAGGACCAATCAATCTATTGTAACTACCACAAACATATATTAAATGCTAGGCTGTCGCCAAGAGCCCCGAATTTCCTAGAAAATCCCGTGGCATCTTGAGACTTTAATGCTTGATGTCTTAGCTCTGTATCTGCCATCTGGTTTTTATCGTTACTGTGCCACTAAAATTTCCTTACAAGATCACAGACTTATCTCCTAATCCAAAGACTAAGTGTGCATTGCTTTCTCTGCCCATAGCAAGTAACAGTGCTGATCCTTCTTTTGTTCTGGGATTTCTTTCCTTCATCTTCTGTAGCTTTGCTCTGTTGGTGTCATGCTGGACCTCTGTCATCTTCCGTTTCTCTGCTGCTGTTTTTTCTTAAATTATCATTAAAGTTAACTTCCTTGAGTCTGTGCCTGGGCCCTAAGTGATCACATCTAATAACTTTAGCTACTATGTCTCTACTGAGTACTCCCAAATTCATCTTTATGGTGGTTTTCACACTCCCAAGTTCCTTTTCTAGTGAAATGCTTGTTGACTGTCTCTGTTTGGATAGCCTAGATCCCAGCAGGCTTACCATGCTCAAAACTGAATTCCTCCTCCCCAAAGCAACTCTTTTCTCTTTCTTGTTTCCATACTGTATGATAGCTGCCCGACCCAAGTCCCAGAGTAATTTGAACTCCTTCTCACATCCACAACCTATTTGCACTTCTTTTTGTCATCTTTTTTAAAATCTAGTATCTCAGTGTAGGCTGTCTTTATCTTTACTTAGATTATTTTAATAGTTGTTTCTATATTGCAGCTAAATTAAGCATGGCTACTCAATATCTCCCCTTGCTGTTCCCTTGCGCCCCCTCCCCTTAGAGTGTAATCTTTAAAGCCTGGAATCATTTTTTGCTATATTTTATATACTCATATCATTGATGATTAGTAAAATTATTAAAATCATTAAATGATATAATTAAATATAGCAAACACAATTGACACTTAAAGCCTTTGTCCTTGCTTCTGGAATAAATTTGCTATATATTATGTTAGAATTACTTAAGTGTTTGTAATGATTTGTGAGCTTTTTACTATTTTAATGTCCATCTTCTATAGTCTTCATATTAAAAAAAACAAACCTCAATTCTGTAAATAAAAACAAAGAATTCCTAGGCTTATTCATTTTTATTATTATTATTTTTAAATTGTATAGTTTTGAACCTTAAGGTCAACAAATTAGTGTTTTATGTAAAAAAGCTTCTAAATAATAATTTGTGTAAAATGTTTATTTTCTAGAAAATGTAAGATATTTTTTCTCTTTTAAGGTCAGCCAAGGAGGCAGAAGACAAAATTAAAAAAGCAATAGAAAAGGGAGAAACACTTCCTACAGAAGCCAGATTTGATTCTAACTGTATTACGCCAGGTAAATTGACTGAAAGACATTCTGAAAGATTTCAGATAGAAATTGAAGATTTTCCTAATGGGATTTGTTTTTAGACTAGTTGTCCTTAGGCCTTCACTAGCCGTGTTTTTCCATTTCTGTCTGCTCATGAGATGATCTCATCATGTTGGCTGTGAAGGTTCCTATAAAGACCCCCCTGTAGTGTTTCCTGGTGTTGATGAGCAGAGATGGAGAGACTTTGTCAGCTACATAGAGTTCCTAACCTGGAGGAGCTCACAGGGGCTTTCAGTTGATTCTGCTCACTCACCAGTATCAAATACAAGTTTCTATACCTACCCCGTGGCTTCAGGATGAGAAATCCATTCTTTCAGTCCAGAGAGTTTACTCCTCTACCTCCCAAAGGAATCTGGGATTTCTGTGACTTTAAGAAAATAGGGCCAGGGAAATGGCTCAGCAGATAAAGGCAGTTGCAGCCCATCCTGATGACCTGAGTCCAATACCCAGGCTCCTTGCTGGAGCTACTGCAAGTTATCCTCTGACCTCCACACACACAAATAAAATTAATACATAAATGTAAAAACAAATAGTAATTTATTTAACTTAATTCTATATATATTACCCTACTTGATACACTTGAGGGGGTTGACTGGCATCTTTACAATCCTTTATTTTGGGCAAAAATCTTAAATGTAACTTTTTAAATTCCATACAAACTAGTGATTTTTGTTGTTGTTGTTTTAGATACACATTGTTCAATTTAATAACCAGTTTCTCCTGGATATAGTTTAAGATAGTATTATTGCCTATGGCTGTTGATCATCTGAGATTTTCTATGGCATAATCATTGTATACTCACTTTCCAGATTAAAATAATTTTTCATGTTAAGAATAGTAGTAATTGGGGCTATGGAGGTGGCTCAATGGTTAAAAGCACTGATTGCTCTTGCAGAGGACCTGGGTTCAATTCCCAGCATCCACATGGTGGCTTACAACCTTCTGTAACTCCAGTTCTAGAGGATCAGATACCCTCTTTTGGCCTCCAAGGGCACTGTATGCACATGGTTCACATACATATGTGCAGGCAAAACACTATATATATATATATATATATATATATATATATATATATATATAATAAATATTTTAAAAATTAAAACATAGCAGTTATTGGGAGATAACTCAATCAGTAGGGTACTTAATCACACAAACATAAGGACCTGAGTTCAATCTCCAGCACCCATATAAGAAACTGGGTATAGTGGTGCACACTTGTAAGCTTGCTGGGGAGATGAGTTGGAAGGATTCCTGGGGCTCCTGGTCAACCTGTTTTGCCTACTTATTGAATCCTAGATTTCAGTGAGAATCTGTGTCTCAAAAGACAAGCTGGGCATGGTGGCATACAGCTTTAATTCCAATACTTGGGAGGCAGAGGTAGGAAGATCTCTGTGAGTTTGAGGCCAGCCTGTTCTACATAGCAAGTTCTAGGGCAGCCAGGGATACAGAGAGACCCTGACTAAAAAGTAAAAAAACAAAGTGGATGGTATCTAAGGAAGAACCAACCAATCACAGGTTGTCCTTTGAGCTCCATATAAACACATGCTTCTGCACGAACCTATATATACACATACTAGTAGTTGTTGGAGTGGGAATACAGTTTATTTGGTAGAGTCCATCATTTGTACCATGAGATCCTGGGTTCAGTCCTAAGCACAGTATAAATCAGGTGTGGTTGTGCATGCCACAGGCAGAGGATCAGAAGTTTGGGGTTATCCTTAGCTCATAGTGAGTTTAAGACTAACCTGGACTACACATTTTTTAAAAGAAGAAAGCAATATTAGTTATTAATAATATAAATTAACAATAATTATTGTTAGCAATCTGATTAAAACTACATGTCTTATAAAAATACTTCAGGATCTAGAAAAACAATTCAGCGTGTAAAAGTATTTTCCATACAAGTTGACCTATGTTCAAAGCCTAGAACCATGGTCGAAGGATAGAATGAACTACAGAAAACTCTTCTAGCCTCCTCATATGTGCCATAGCATACATATACTCACCCTCACACATTACACACCATACACAGGCATAATGATAATAAATAAAATTAATAATGTGCTTAGGAATTCAGCAAAAATGGAGAAAGTTGGAGTTAATTAAAGTTCAAACTGCTCTTAGATAAAATACTTCAAGCACGGTGTGTAGATGGTGTAAAATTCATGACTACCTTTGTTGCACTGACTTCATTTAAGGTTGCTAGTAACATTTGAAGCATTGAAGATACTTGCTAGAGGACACAGTCTATTATTCGCTTTCAGGATAAGCAAGAGAGCTTTGGGCTTTCTTTGAAGATACTGATTCTGTGTTGTTACTGGGAACTTAACTGTTTTTGCTATTTTTCTTTCTCAGATTAACCTTTTTAAAACTTTTTATTTATAGGGACTGAATTCATGGCCAGGTTGCATGAACATCTGAAGTATTTTGTAAATATGAAAATTTCCACTGACAAATCATGGCAAGGCGTTACCATCTACTTCTCAGGCCATGAGGTTATCATCTTTGTTTATCTAAGGAATTTCTAAAAGTTTAAATTTTTTCAAAGTTTGAAGCATAGCATATTACCACCTTCTTTTTTAAACATTATGTTTAGACTCCTGGAGAAGGAGAGCATAAAATCATGGAATTTATCAGATCCGAGAAAGCAAAGCCAGATCATGATCCAAACACCAGACATTGTCTTTATGGCTTAGATGCTGACTTGGTAGGTATACCACTTATTGTCATTATAAGCTTGTGTCATAGAACTAAATACCTAAGAGGTGGAGTTTTTAATGCAGGAAGTTCATTGGCTGTAGCAACAAATATAGAAGGCAATGATTGCTACATTTGCCATTATCTAAGTTTTAAAAGAATTGAGAAAATAAGCTTTGTTGGTTTGTTATAGATTATGAATATCTGATGTCGGTATAGTCTACAGACTATGAGTATGATGCTAAGGAGGAAATGCTGAATGAAGCCAAGGAAAGAGGACTGTTTAACCTCATGTTTTTACTGTCACGAGAACCTCCTAATTCATAGCTCCATGCCTCAAATACCTTTTATATGTATGACTATTTTGCCTGCATGTATGTATGTGTAACACGTGTGTGCCTGTTGCCTAAGGAGGGCATTGGATCCCCTGGAACTGGAGTTAGGGGTAGTTATGAGCTGCCCTGTAGGTACCTGGAACTGAACCCGGGTCCTCTGCAAGAGCAGTAGTAACCTTTCTTTAACTGCTGAAGCCATCTCTCCAGCCCCCTATCAGAGAAGTTTTCGTACTAACCAAAACTAAATGAGCAAGCTAGTATAATGACCTTCTTTGTACTCTTAAATTTTCTTAAGTTTTCTGGGCTTTTTTGTTTTTATTTTTGAGACAGGGTTTCTCTGTGTAGCCCTGGCTGTAACAGCCCTGGCTGTCTTAGAATTTGCTCTGTAGACCTGGAATTTGCTCTGTAGACCAGGCTGGCCTCAAACTCAGATATCTGCCTCCCTCTGCTTCTTGAGTGCTGGGATTAAGGCATGCACCACCACACCAGGCAAGTTTCCTTAAATATTAATTTTTTTAAATTTAATGTAGTCTTCTGCCTCTTTTCTACAAAAATGGGTTATTGAAGCAAATTCCATATACTGTTTTTACCTAATAAATACATATTTTCATATTTGTATAAACAAGTTTTTAAGGTACTTAGCCACAGTGCCATTATCACATACATAATAATAATTGCTTAAGGCAAATAACCACATTTCCTGATTGTGTCATAAATTTTCACTTTGTTTTGTTGTTTGAATAAGAATTTAAATATAATAAACAATATATATTGCCATTGATTCACATGGTCACTACACTTTTGAGTTCACTTGAGGGAGTAAGACATAGAAGAAAATTAAAGTGCCCTTTTCCATTTTGGATGAATTTTCATATTAATGTCACCCTGACCTCTAAGCATCCTCTATATTTTTGTAGCATAGGAGAGTTGCTGCTTCTAATTTCTTTTTTTTTTTTTTTTGGTTTTTCAAGACAGGGTTTCTCTGTGTAGCTTTGCGCCTTTTCCTGGAACTCACTTGGTAGCCCAGGCTGGCCTCGAACTCACAGAGATCCGCCTGGCTCTGCCTCCCGAGTGCTGGGATTAAAGGCGTGCGCCACCACCGCCCGGCTGCTGCTTCTAATTTCTAATCCTCATAAGAAGTAGGAATTTGTGGAAATCCAGAGAAAGTTTTGTGATTTAAGGGAGGAGGAGTAGAGGATATAGTGTCACTTACAAGGCTCGTGGGCTCTGAGGTGGACATCGTTCTAGAAAAGTGGACTCCCTTGATTCCATCCATATCCTGGCATTGGGTCATTTTGTGATATCTGCATATTTAATTTCAATTTTCACATTTTGACTTTGCAGTTTTTTCCATATAGATATTAAGTTGCTTTTGTAAACCTAATGGTATGAACAAAGGTAGGATAGAAATATTTCATAATTATTTTTCAACAGATCATGCTTGGATTAACAAGTCACGAGGCACATTTTTCTCTCTTAAGAGAAGAAGTTCGGTTTGGTGGAAAAAAAACACAAAGGTAAATCAGGTGTTGGGAGAAGGAACAAAACTGAAGCATGGCTAGTAGTCCCTTAGAGATGGGCCCTGCAGATAGTCTTCGTTCATGGGTGCGATTTGCCGTAGTCCAGGGCATCCCCCTCTTTTATTGCCTATGCTTTAGATGTCTGTTTAGAAAACACTGTCAAATCTAACCTCATAAAGCTTACCCCTGTGTTTCAGTCTAAAAGTTTTGTAGAGGGTTTGTTTTGCTGTTTGGGGCTTTGGTTATTTTTGCAGTGCTGGACTTGAACCCAGCAGTAAGCACTCTGCTGCTGAGTTAGGCTCCGCTCTGAGTCACATAGTTTTAGCTTACATTGTTTATCATCATAACTATTATCATAGTTACATCATTTATCCATTTTGAATTAGTATTTGTATATAGTATGAGGTAAAATCTAACTCCACTCTTTGTATGTGGGAACTCAATTTTCCCATCACTGTCTGTTGAGAAAACTGTCCTTTCCCTATTGAAAGTCTTGGTTCCTTGTTGAAAATCATTTGATCATGTATGCAAAGTTTTATTTCTTGTGTTTCATTGTTATTTCTTAGTCATATCTACCTGTTTTTATACCATTACTGGTGTATTCATGTAGATTTTTAATGTAGTTAACATTGAAATCAAGAAGAATGAAACCCCAACTTTATTCTTTTTTCAAAATTATTTTGTATGTTTAGGGTCTCTTGGAAGCATGGTGTTTTATTTATTTATTTATTTTTTAATGATAAGTTTTCCTATTTTGGTGATGTAAATAATCAATTTTCCTATTTTGGTGAGAAACATCATTGGGGTTTGATAAAGGATGGCTTTAAGAAAGATCTCAGAAATCTGTAGATCTTTTAAAACATCTTGATGTTGAGCCTTTTAATCCATGTGTACACATTTTGTGTCTTCTTTTAATTTCTTTAAGCAATATTTTGCAGTTTCCCTGATATTCCCTTGGCTAGGTTTATTCCTAAGTATTTAACTCTTCTGGATGCCATTTGTATATGGAGTCAAGTTTTTCCAATTTTTTTAAATTTTATTTTAGGTGCATGAGTGTTTTGCTTGCATGTATGTATATACACCACATGCATGTGTGGTACCCACCAAAGCTAGAAGAGGATGTCAGGTCCTATAACTAGAGTTACAGATGGTTTTGAACCACCATGTGGGTTCTGGGAACTGAACCCTGGTCCTCTTAACCTCTCCAGCCCCTGGAATAATTTTCTTAATTTCCTTTGATGGTGTACAGAAATACTACCTATTTTGTTCCCTGTAGATGTGTTATTTGTTTATTAACATTAATGTGTTTTTATATATACTATGGAGTTTTCTGTATGTAAAATCACACCATCTGAAAACAGATAAAATTGTACTTATCCCATTCCAATTTTAATTCCATTTCTTTATCTTTCCTGCCTCATTGCCCTGGCTAGGAGTTAAAGAACAGTGTTGAATAGCTATGGTGTATTGAATAGCTGTGGTAAAGTAGGTATCCTTGTCTTATTCCTGATCTTAGGAATAATGTTTTCACTCTATAATGTTAATTATGTGTTTTCATAAATGTCCTTTGTCATATTAAGGAAATGTATCTCTATAGCTCTTCTTCTTTTGAGAGTATATTTTACAATGTGTGTGTGTGTGTGTGTGTGTGTGTGTGTGACAGAGAGAGAGAGACAGAGACAGAGAGAGAGAGAATGTGTGTGTGCATGCACACATGCAATGCCATGGCATGTGTGGAGGTCAGAGGACAGCCTGTAGTAGTAGCAGGCTCTGGAGATCAAACTCCAGGTCATCAGACCTAATGGCAAGTATCTTTGCCCAGTGAGCCTCTTGCTAGCCCACTCTCTCTAATTTTAACACAGTTTCTTCCTATAGGCCAAGCTAGCCAAAACTCTATGTAGACCAGGCTGGCCTCAAACTCATTATCCTGCTGCCTCTGCCTCCTGAGTACTTACATTTCAGGTGTTAACATGGGAGAATGTTTAATATTGTTAAATCCTTTTTCCGAAAAATGATCCCAGAAAATTTTCCCCTTCACTCTGTTCATGTGCTGTATGATGTTGGTTTTCTTATGTTGAACTGCCCTTGGATCCTTATAAATCTAGCTTATATATTATCTATTTAAATATATTACTGTCCCCCTGATATTCTTTTTTTATAGCTAAACTTGGAGTATAAGCCAATATAGCTTCCTATCCATTGCAAGAGATAATCTACATTGCATAAATTTAAAAATGTACATCCACCGTCACACCTTCACTAATTTGTACACTTCCTACAATGACCAGTAGCCACACTAGTTTCTTATATGGATTGTGTATTTAGATCATATCAGTTCTTAAGAGTCCTTCCACCAAAAGTATAATGTAAACCAATTATTTTGAACTGTACCATGTTTCGCCCATTATGGCATTCTCATATAATTGTGTATAAATTACTTGCTTTAAATATAAGAATTATCTCTTAATGATAACTTTTACTTAACCATTGCTGCATTTTTGAAGTTGGACCACTCTGTTTTGATCATTTGACTAATTGCAGGGTATGTGCACCAGAAGAAACGACGTTTCACCTCCTACACTTGTCTTTAATGAGAGAGTATATTGATTATGAATTTTCAGCATTAAAAGTAAGTATTAATATAGCCATTGACTGCAGTTTTTTGCATACAGAAATTTCTGTGGGATTTCAGTTTATTCTCCATTTTGCCATAGGAAAAGATCACATTTAAATATGATATTGAAAAAATTATAGATGATTGGATTTTGATGGGATTTCTTGTTGGCAATGATTTTATCCCTCATCTACCTCATTTACATATTAATCATGATGCGCTGCCTCTTCTTTATGGAACATATATTGCCATCCTGCCAGAACTTGGAGGTAAGACCACTCTTTGCTGATAATTTAGTTACCAGCTCACCCTAAAGATTTATCTCTATTTATTAGATTATTGCATGCATGACTAAATTAGGAAAACGTTGTGTGCTCCTTTTAGTCTAAGTGGTAGGCACTGAGGTTGTTATTTTCAGTGGTCACTAAAGAAACTGACCACATGTAAATAACCTCACTCATTAAATAAATAATGTCACCTCTGATTCCTTAAGAAAACCAACAGACCTCATTACTTTCATTTCATTCCGTTCATATTTCATTGTAGAAATCCAGTTGTTCAAAGTATACGTAAAAGTATTTAATATGAATCAAAATTTTTTTTCAGTAAAAATGGGAAATTGGTAAACAATTTTTCTAAATTATAGGAAATTATTCCTTTCTTCTTTTTTCTTCCTTCCTCCTCCTTCTTTTTCTTTTTGAGGCAAAGTTTTACCATGTATTCCCAGGTTGGCCTCAAACTCAAAATCCTCCTTTCTCAGCCTGTATAACCTAATATAACAGGATACATGTGTGCCTCTACAACCAGCTACACCCCTTTTCTTGCATAAACATGTCAAATTGAATGATGCAGGTAGACTGTAATACACATGGTGTTGTTACAAATATGGTTGGAAATGTGGAAGCATTATTATTATGTAACCTGGACTTTCCAATATTTTACGCCAGTGGCTAAAATATAGAAATATAAAGGTTATAAGAACTAAAGCTAGTTTATAGACAGTAAAACAGAGGGTTTTCTTCATTAAATTGATAATTCAGCAGTTTATAGAAAGAATGTTATAGAGCTATTTAGAAAATAATGTCAGTTTAAACTACAAGTTAGATTTGATTCATTTTAGGTTATATTAATGAAAGTGGACATCTCAACTTACCACGATTTGAGAAATACCTTGTGAAACTGTCAGATGTAAGTAACTACAAGGTTTTTTCCTATCCTGGAGTAGTTGTGAATGGTCACTAATCACTTAGTTAATACAAGAGGGGGGAATAAAACTGTTTTGTAGCTTTGTTCTGATTGTTCATTCTGTATAATTTCACTTGAATTATTTGATTTTAATTATTTATATTTAATTTTCAGATTTAATGATATTGTGTATGTATGTATACAAACATTATCCAAGTTAATGATACTGTGTATGTGTGTTTGTGTGTGTATGTAAACATTCTCTTTTTCTATACCCCAGAAATAGTTTCTGTTAGAAATTTAGTTTGTATTCTTTCACACATGTTTAAGTCATTTTAAAATATAATTATTTTTGTTCAGTTTGATCGAGAGCACTTCAGTGAAGTTTTTGTTGACCTCAAATGGTTTGAAAGCAAAGTTGGTAACAAGTATCTCAATGAAGCAGCAGGTGTGGCAGCCGAAGAAGCCAAGAACTGCAAGGAAAAGAGAAAATCAAAGGTGACCAGTTTCTAGTGTCCCTTCTTTCTTTTCCTGTTCTTTTCTTTTCTTCCTTCCTTCCTTTCTTTCTTTCTTTCTTTCTTCCTTTCAACTGTAATAGTTAAACTAATATTCCTTGTTTTTCAGTTTCCTTGGGTTTCAGAGCATTGTCTTGTTTTCATTTCTTCTTATGAGCATCTAAAATTGATTTGGTTTCTGTCTCTCTCTGTTTCTCTCATATCATAAATATGTATTTAAGGAGAAATTAGTTTCTTATTTTCCCCTCTAAGGAATAGCAGTATGTTTCCTCTATCAAGAAGCCAATAAATGGGGCTAGACAGTTGACTCGGCAGTCAAGAGCACTTGCAGAAGACCCAAGTTCATTTCCCAGCCCCACATGGCAGCTTACAACTGTAACTCCAGTTTCAGGGCTCTTCCACTATCTCCTAAGTTGTGGGATTTATAAGTATGTTACATGGTTCTCTTGAACTAGTTTTTAACTGTGAATATTTATAGCATTTCATTTTGTGACACTAGGCCAGCAGTAGACTGACTAAGAATAATTAATAGAACGGTATCTAGGGGCTAGAGAGATGGCTTAGTGATTAATAGCACTTGCTTCTCTTGCAAAGAACCCAGGTTTTATTCCCGCACAAATGTGATGGCTTACAATCATCCGTAACTCCAGTTCCAAGGTATCCAGCACCCCCTTCTGGCCTCCATAGGCATCAGGCATGCATGCAGTACACTTACATATATGTACACAGAACACTCATACACACAAAATAAAAATAAATAAATCTTTTTAAAATAGTATAATATCTAGTAAATGTTTCTGCTTAATAATGAATGATAGACTCACTTAGAATATTCTAGTGTCTATAGAAGATCTCTAATTAAATGATGTCTTGCTTGTGTTAGTTTGTAAAAGAAACCTCAACTTTTCTTCAGCCTATCCATAATGATGGCATCCTGGCTCTATTTAGGCTCATGACTAGTAAGTTTTCCCTAGGAAATGTAAACATCCTGTGTAGCTAGAGTTTTCCTGCCTTGCCCACAGTCAGGACAAATCTCTCTTACCCTCCAGTCCCACAGCTGCTCAGACCCAACCAAGTAAACACAGAGACTTATATTGCTTACAAACTGTATGGCCATGGCAGGCTTCTTGCTAACTGTTCTTATAGCTTAAATTAATCCATTTCTATAAATCTATACCTTGCCACGTGACTCGTGGCTTACTGGCATCTTCACATGCTGCTTGTCATGGCGGCAGGTGGCAGTGACTCCTTCTGCCTTCCTGTTCTTTTTTTTCTCCTCTCTGTTAGTCCCGCCGATAATTCCTGCCTAGCCACTGGCCAATCAGTATTTTATTTATTGACCAATCAGAGCAACACATTTGCCATACAGAACATCCCACAGCACGTCCCCCCCCCTTTTTTTTTCTAAAAGGAAGGTTTTAACCTTAACAAAGTAAAATTACATATAATTTGGGAATTTGGGCGTAGCTTCTCTTACTACTTCCTGCTGGAGGGGGGCACTGTATCTATATTCGTTGGTTCAGTGTTTTCCCTTACCATACCTTCTGCATACTCCCGAAGGAAGGGGCATTCTGTTGCCATTATTCCTTGAAGAAACATTGTTTCTAGGAATGACCTGTTTACAGTCCTTTTTCAAATGTCCTTGCTTTCCACATCCAAAACATCTAACAATCCTGATTTTCTCTGGCATGGTTTTTTTATTTCATAATTTATTTCACATTTATGTGTGTAGAGTTTGTATGTATTTGTATGTGTGAGTGCATGTGTGCATTGGTGCATGTGGAGGCCTGAAATTGTCGTCCTCAGTTGCTTGTCACTTTACTGAAGCAGGTAATCACAGTTGACCTAGTCTCCCTGATTCCAGCTAGTTTGCTAGCCACTAGCTCAGGGTATCCCCATGTCTGCCTCACAAGTGCTGGGGTTATGGCAGGTGCCACAGCTGGCTGCCTTTCTACTTGGTGCTGGAGGTGTAGCTCCAGTCCTCACATTTGCCATCAGATGTTTTATCCACCAAGCTCTCTCTCCAGCCTACCATATGTGCATAGCTCTTTTTTAGTGGAACTTAGAAGTCATCAGTTTGATTCCACTACAGGGTATTACTCCTAAGAAAACAAGCCTTGTACTAGGTGTGATGATGCATACTTTTAACTCCTACTTAAAATGCAGAAGCTTGAGGATCTTGAATTTCAGGTCAGGCCTGCACTACACAGTAAGGCTCTCTCAACTAGAAAGAAAGAAAAAGGAAAGAAAGAAGAAACTTTGCAACTGTGGAGGAAACCTCTTCACAAAACCTACATGTTAGTAACTCCTAGCTCCTCTACTTTAGCTCAGTCCTTAAACTTCACCAGTCTTCCAGGAATATGTGAGCTGTCATAAAAATACATGTAGGCATGGCCCATGACTGTGAAGCTGGTAGAGGCCAGAGTTGTATAAAGAAAAGCTAATGGGAGTCACTGCTGGTAGTCACACGAGAGGAAAGGTTATGATCATAAAAATAAAAACATGGGCGAGCATGGAAGATCCAGAGGTTAGGGGAGACTCAAGAATGACTGGAATCAGAGATTCAGAAAGTGCTCATTGGGGTCAAGCTGAAACAGATAGGTCGTATTAGGAGCAGCTCAAAATCTGGTGTATAGCATGAATATTAAAAGGTCTTATTAATAAAAACAAACCTGGAGCCAGGTATTGGGTTGAACACTGAAAGATCAGAGAAGCAGAACAAGCCACAGCCACCTCACCTTGCCAATTCCTCAGCTGATCCTGTTTCCTCAGACTGGAAGCCTCTGAGCCCTTATCCAGGATAAATCTCAGCTGAACTGTTCTGCTCAAAAACCTAAAAGCTTAACCAGCTCTAGTTCCTCGTCCTCACGCCTTAAATACTTTTCTGCTTCCTGCCATCACTTCCTGGGATTAAAGGCTCTTGTTACCACACCTAGCTGTTTCCAGTGTGGCTTTGAACTCAGAGATCCAAATGGATCTCTGCCTCTGGAATGCTAGGATTAAAGGTGTGTGTGCCACCATTTTCTGGCCTCTGTATCTAGTGGCTGTTCTGTTCTCTGACCCCAGATAAGTTTATTAGGGTGTACAATATTTTAGGGAACACAATATCACCACACTGGTGTCTAACAATGTTAAGTTGATAGGTTGTAAAATTATTTCTTTTTTTTTTTTTTTTTTTTTTTTTGGTTTTTCGAGACAGGGTTTCTCTGTGTAGCTTTGTGCCTTTCCTGGAACTCGCTTTGGAGACCAGGCTGGCCTCGAACTCACAGAGATCTGCCTGGCTCTGCCTCCCGAGTGCTGGGATTAAAGGCGTGCGCCACCACCGCCCAGCTAAATTATTCCATTTTTGTTTATATTGTAATCAATAAACTAAATACTCTTGGTCTTGGTACATATAATTATATAATTAAATATACTTTTACATTAGTGAGAATCACTTATATATCAGTTCTATATAATAAAATATATAATTTTAGAAAACAATTGATAACCAAAAAGACATACAGTTTTAAGGTGTTTTTTTTTTTTTTTTCTTCAAGGTTTTTCGAGACAGGGTTTCACTGTGTAGCTTTGGAGCCTATCCTGGAACTCACTTTGTAGACCAGGCTGGCCTTGAACTCACAGAGATACGCCTGCTTTTTCCCTCTAAGTGCTGGGACTAAAGGCGTGCACCACCACTGCCTTGCTTAAATCTTATTTTTAAAGTAAGCTGCTATAGAGTATCCTTTAAAGATCATTTCAGTTGTATTTAGTATGTTCCTAATCTCCTTTTTACATGTCTGACTTGGAAACATCTTGCTGTTCATCTTATGATAATTTATAATTTTATAGGGCCAGGAAAATTCCTTAAGTTGGGCTGCTTTAGACAAAAGTGAAGGCGAAGTAGTGGCTTCCAAAGGTGAGTACTCACTGTGTTCTAACGTTATTTCATTGACACAATAGTTGTTAGACTGTTCCTTTATTAGTACTAACCCAGCAATATTGAGTTGGATAAGTTCCTATGATAGTTTATAAGTATTAATGTTGATATGCATCAGTCGCCACATCGGGTGGAAAACAATATTCATATTTATCAGTCACATCTTTCTGGTTTTTCTCACAGATAATTTTGAAGATGAGACGGAAGATGATGATCTGTTTGAAACTGAATTTAGACAATATAAAAGAACATACTATATGACGAAGATGGGAGTCGATGTAGTATCTGAGTATGCTTTTTCTGATTTATTTTGCAGTAGAAAAAGTAGATTTTGCAGTTCTTCAGAAAACAACTTGATTTTAATGAAATAGTGGGAGATTTTTTGTTTTCTTAAAGTATGCATTTCATTATAGTAATCCTGGCATGTGTTCTATTTCTATAATAAAAATTGCTAATCAGATGAACTAGGGAGATAGCTTGGTCGGTAGAAATGGCTTAGTGGATAGCATTTGCCCCACTACCTGAGGACCCAGGTTCTCCTCCCTAGCACCCGTGCAAATAGGTGTGGCAACCCACCTATGGTCCTAGAGCTCAGGAGGACGTCCTGAATGTAGAAGCAGGATGTCCCCAGTGCAATCTGGCTAGTTAGAATAGCCAAATTGGTGACTTCTGGGTTCAACAAAAGACCCTTCCCCAACATACAAGGTGGAGAGCAATTGAGGAAAATAACCAACATTGGTCTCTGGTCTCCACAAACAAGTACACGTGTGCATAAGCACTCTCTCACAAACATATGCACTCACATACATGCAAGCATTCACACGACACATGCATAAAAATGACTTCGATTTAATTAGCAAATGTAAATATCCTTATACATATTACAAGTTATTTAAACTACTGAAAAATTAAAAGTAATCTAAATGTCCAATCAATGGACCAAGGATACAATTCAGTGGAAGGATGCTTGTCTAGACTCTGGGAGGCCCCAAGTTTGATTTCCAATATCAGAAAAAAAAATAATACTAATAAATGTCTAAGGTCCAACATGGTAGCCAGTGCCTATAATCCCTTAGGAAGGACTCAGGGAGCAGAATCAGAAGGATTACCACAATCTGGAATCAAAAAACTTAACATAAGCAAGTCCCAGGTTAGTCATGGCTACATTACAAGAATGTGTCTCATAAACAACCAAATCAATTTTTTAAAAGTCTAATAAGAAGCACCATCCTAGAGCCAGGGGTTGTAACACTTGAGTACAGTCAAGAGGTCAAAGCACGAGGGTGAAAGTTGAAAGCCAGCTCAGCTCCATAGCAAGATCTTGTCTTTAAAAAAGGAAGGCTCAGTATACCTCTGGCTCATCATCTCTCCTCTCCCCATCTCCAGAATGTGGACACCTATTCAATAGTGATTGCAAAGAGTCCCCACAACCCGGAAAGATGGGTATAATCTGAAGACAGGAAACACAGTCACACATATTTATAATACACACATTTATCGGGTAAACAAAAAAAAACTAACTGGGGTAGTAGTGTGTGGCCTGTCCGAGCTATTTGGGAAGCTAAGCCCATAGGATCACTGGAGCCCAGAAATTCACTGGGCAAGATGGCGCGGTCTCACTCAGCAGTGACTGAAAAGCAGCACACCGAAATGACTAGTAATTGCTAGAAGGTGATAAGAATTGTTTTCTCCATTATCCACATTTCTAGCAATCAGGAAATACTTGTTTAAAGTAAGAAAGTGTTATATGTCACGTTTAAAAGCATACCTACCAAGAGAACCAACTCCTAAAAGTTGTCCCATGACCTCCATACAAGTACATGGCATGCACACACACAAATTAATTAATAACAAGACATTTTAAAGATATAAGCATACCTACTAGAAATACAGAGATACAAAATTTCTAAGTGGTTATTTTTTGCTTTAGACTATGGTCTATTTTGTTGTGGTGATTTGAAGATTTGTTTTCTCCAAATCTTTTTTTTTTTTTTTTTTTGGTTTTTCAAGACAGAGTTTCTCTGTGTAGCTTTGCGCCTTTCCTGGATCTTACTATGTAGACCAGACTGGCCTCGAACTCACAGAGATCCACCTGCCTCTGCCTCCCGAGTGCTGGGATTAAAGGCGTGCGCCACCACCGCCCGGCTCCCCAAATCTTAATAATAGCGTTTGGCTTTTGAGAAAGAAGACTAGAGGGAATCCTGATCAGAACATATAACACTTTCTAAAAGGTGTTGTAAATGCTATCACTAGGTTTCTAAAAGTTCTGGGTTTACTCTCATTCCCACTATTTAAGAGAGTGATAGTACCACTTTATAGAAAGTTCATTAGATGGAATCTTCACAAACATTAAGGCAAAAATATAACAGACTGACAACTTAAGTATGCACATCAGGTTTAACTATATTGATGGTTGGCTTAGAAAACTAAAGCAACCTTTCATGTGACAAGATGGAATTGTAAATATTTTGGAATTTTTCTGTTTATAATTTTTAGGTATTAAAAATACAACTGAAGACATTGGCCTATCTTCAGAAAACAATGTTATAATGAAAATATCCCTTTCTGTTTCAGTGAGTTTCTGGCTGATCAAGCTGCTTGTTATGTTCAAGCTATACAATGGATCTTACACTATTACTATCATGGAGTCCAATCCTGGAGCTGGTAAAGTCATCTCATTTTATAATGGTTCCTACTAATAGAGTCTCATTTACACATCTCTTTTTCTTTTATTTCTACTTAAAAGAATTTTTCATATATGTATACAATCAAGTTTAAATTAAATACCGTCTATTTTTAAGTGAAAGTATTTTGAAGACTTTCTACAAAGAAAGATATGTATAGCCCTAGCGTTTGTTAACCTAAAGTTGCAAAATACTCTAACAGTGTGAATCAACATGGGCTTGGGATGTAGCTTGGCACTAAAGCATTTGAATGAGATTCTTGGTTCATTCTCTAGTACCAGAGAGAAAGAGAGAAAATCATGGTTATAGTTCCATTCTAGAGCACTTATCTAGCGTGGATGAAGTCTGGGGTTTGTTTCCTAGTGCCACCAGGAAAGTCAAAATGAAAGAGTCTGTTAGGAATGACAGTGTCTTAACTGTTTGAGTCTGAGTAATGACTACATGAGGGTGTTTGTAATACTCTCCACATTTTTGTATTCTCAAAAACAGTACTCTTTAGCAGGAATGATTTCTGAAGAGTGAACTAATTATATATGTGGCTGAAAGAAAGGCTTTGCTTGTGTTACTAAAAATAGTAATATTCACCATTTCTCTACTGTTTCCTGTATTGGTCAGATTTTCTCTTTGACAAGAATTTCTGACAGAACAATTTAAAAGAAGAGAGATCATTGTGACTCCTGGTTTCAGGCTTCAGTTTATGCTCAGCCAGCTCCATTCTCTTTTAGCTGTAGTGAAACAAAGTATCAGGGCAGGGTGGACATGGAGGAACAGTTAATACCCCCTTGTGACCAGGAAGTAGAAAGACAGAAGAAGGCATGGGACAAGAGCCCCTGAGGACATGTTTCAGTGGCCCAAATCCATCTAGTCCCACCTTAAAGTTTCCAGAACCTCCCAAATAGCACAACAGATGGGAACCAGTCTTTTCTGTACATGAGTATTGGGGGGTGATACTTCCTATCAAATTATATCTACTCATTTACTAAAACAGAAAAATAACATCCAGATGTGGCATCTCGTCTCTGTAATCCCATCACTTGGGAGGCTGAGGCAGGAGGATCACCACAAGTTCAAGGTCAGCTATACTGCATAGCAAGACCTTGCCTCAAAAAAACAGAAAGGAAGAAAGAGAAAAAGAAGGAAGAGAAAAAGAAACCCAAATAGTTCTTCAGCATTTAGAAAAGACCGTTGTATGACAGCAGTCTTCAGAGCAGTGTGGTAGACTCTTCAGAATATCATCAAGAAGCTCGAAACAATGCAAAATAATGGGGCTTTGGGTGTTAATCCACTTGTCAGCCAGCTCTGAAAAGAAATTCTTACATTCTTGGGCCTCTCAAGAAAAATCTAAATGTAAAGATTCTCATTTGTTATTTCTAAAGAAGGCTAAATGCCAGCAATTCTGCTTAGTTGCCAAGCAGTAAAGTCAGGCACTGCAAAACTATAATTTTGTATACTCAAAGTATAAGGTTTCTACTCACTACGGATGAAATTAAAGCTTAGAAAATCTAAGTAATCATCCCAAGATTGTGCAAAAGTCAAGTCAAGCCTATCTGTTTAGAAGGGCAATATATTTTCCACTATTCTGTATGCCATTCTGCCTTCTAAACTCTCCTGTCCATTAGAGCTGTCTGTCATAATTATGGAATGTGAAAGTGTCTCGGGCAGGGAAGTTGGCTAAGCAGGTAACGGCACTTGCCACCAAGCCTGACAACCCGAGTTCAGTTTCTGGGACCCACATGATAAAGAGAGCTGACTCCCACAAGTTGTCCTCTGACCTCCACATACATGCATATCCCCATACACAAATAAACTTTAAAAACAGTTTTTGGTCTCCCTCTTTTCTCCTCCTTTCTCTCTCTATATCCCCAGTCTCTGTCTCCCTGTGTCATATTGAAATGTTTTTAATTTTATCTTCAAAGCCTTATTAAAACATGTCTGGAGTTAAAGATGGCAAGATTATATTATAAACAAACGTGTATGGTTGATTTGTGGTTTAATCTCTATCCCAAATGCAGTGATGTGTACACTGATTGAAAGATAAAACGTTCTTAGAGCTGACTGATGGCTGTATGCGCCCACACCCACTGTCCTTCAGGGGCTGGTTTACTAGGTGTCCAGCCCTTTGCTACGAGGGTTCAGGTTCAAGTGACTAGAATGAAGGTTCTAACCACCTCATTACTGTCTAGTACATTGAAAGATTTGTGATCCACATTTGGGACTTAAAATGAAACATCCCCAATACCACCATGCACATTTAAGAAAGTTGTGATTTGGTGGCCAGTCCTGGTTTCCTAGGTGAAGAAACCCTGTCTCTTAAGTCCCCACCTATCAATATATATATATATATATATATATATATATATATATATATATATATATATATTGCAGCCGGGCAGTGGTGGCGCACGCCTTTAATCCCAGCACTTGGGAGGCAGAGGCAGACGGATCTCTGTGAGTTCGAGGCCAGCCTGGTCTACAGAGTGAGTTCCAGGAAAGGCATAAAGCTACACAGAGAAACCCAGTCTCAAAAAAAAAAAATTAGTTAGTTAGTTAGTTAGTTAGTTATTACTATCATGTGATCTAAGCTTTACAAAGGTGCTAATTTCTTATACTCAAGTGATAGAATTACGGATGATATATCTTTAATAAATGTAGGCTAATGTTTGCTATTGACCATTTTGTATAAAGTTTTCCGTTTCAAACTCATTTCTTTCATAGGTATTATCCCTACCATTATGCACCCTTCCTGTCTGACATCCGCAACATCAGCGCGCTTACAATCCGCTTTGAACTGGGGAAGCCCTTCAAGCCGTTTGAGCAGCTTCTTGCCGTCCTGCCATCAGCCAGCAAGAATTTGCTTCCTACGTGCTACCAGGTAGGCTTTGGAACTGAGTGATTTTTCTTAATATTCTTTTTTTATAAGGATTTATTTTTATATCATCTGTACGGGTGTTTTGCCTGCATGTATGTATATCTACGTACCACATGTACCCCTAGTGCCCACAGAAGACAGTTAAGGACATTGGATTCCCTGGAACTGGAGTTATGTACACAGTTGTGAGCTTCCATGTAGATGCTGGGGAGACAGTTAGGGTTTTTAACCACTGAACCACCTCTCCAACCTTTTATATAATTTTTTTATATTTAATTCTTCATATAAGCCTGGAAACACTGCTGCCCAAATTTTATTTATCTTTAGACAATACTTATTTTCAGCTTTTTTGTTTCTTTTTTTTTTTTTCAAGACAGGGTTTCTCTGTGTAGTGCAGGCTGTCCTGGAACTCGCATTGTAGACCAGGATAGCCTTGAACTCACAGAGATGCGCCTGCCTCTGCCTTCCAAGTGCTAGGATCAAAGGCATGCATCACCACCGCCTGGCTTTATTTTGAGTTTGAGTTAAATACAACATTACATTTTTAGCAAATCTTTGACAAGTAATTTCTTCACTTTTAATTGACTCTTTTTAATGGAAACTCTATAAACTTTTCAGTACCTAGTTTCTTCATTTTCATCACTTTAAGCACATCTTTATTTCTACACTGAAGAAATTCACCTAAAACAGGTAGAATCAGATGCCATCTCCTTTTCTGCACATTTGAAGATTATGTCCTGGTTTCTGTTACTATCCCTCTGCTGTTAGAATGGTGGCCATTCTAATGAGCTTTTACCTTGACACTAGTATCACCTCAGGACATACTTAGATTTTTAAGCATTCCATCTATCAAATTGAAGGACTTTGCTCTTATTAACATATTTCTTTTTTTGTTTGTTTTTTGTTTTTTTTCTCTGTAAAACAGTCCTAGCTGTCCTGGAACTCACTGTGTAGCCCAGGCTGGCCTCAAGCTCACAGAGATCCACCTGGCTCTGCCTCCCGAGTGCTGGGATTAAAGGCATGTGCCACCACCGGCTGACAACATATTTCATATTAACAAGAGGAAGACAGGGTCTCCAAAGTCACACTAAGCATACTAAGCAGGTTATAAAAGTAATTTAGTTTTTCTAGGTCTGTGTCTGTACCTCTCATTCCATGTCTGGTCTCACAACTTGGAGTAGATGCACACACATAAGCCATTGCTCCTTTAACATTGTCATGGTCCCTTCTGCCTCTTCCTGAGCCCTGTCCTATACTCGATCATGGCCTCAGCCTCCCTTTCTTAAATATCTCTGATGTCTGTTTTTGGTTTTTCCTTCAGCTATATTAACTCTGCTAGACTACCACAGTTAGCCAATAAGTGTGATGCCGGGCGGTGGTGGCGCACGCCTTTAATCCCAGCACTCGGGAGGCAGAGCCAGGTGGATCTCTGTGAGTTCGAGGCCAGCCTGGACTACCAAGTGAGTCCCAGGAAAGGCGCAAAGCTACACAGAGAAACCCTGTCTCGAAAAACCAAAAAAAAAAAAAAAAGTGTGTTATAATCACACTTGTGTTATGTGTTTAGTGTTCATGCAATAGCAATTAAATTTTAGATTATCACTTTAGGAATATGCTACTTTGCTTTTTAATTTTATAATCTTCCCTTTACATTTCCTAATGCTTTTTTTGCATAAGACATTGATATGCTTTCTTTGTCTACCTCTTTTATAAAGTTTAATAAAATTCTGCATTATCAGACTGTTATTAATGGTATTGTGGGTCTTGGATTTTACTTTTTTTCTTTTTAGATTATCTTTGATGCTAGTAATGATATTACTAGAATCAACTGATTAGGGCATGGAAAGAAATTATTAATTTGAGGTTGAAATGAAGAACTCTTAGAAATATATGAAAAAAACTGAACTGAACTTGTAAGTAAAAAAAAACAAAAACAAAACCCAAAATAAAACAAAAACAACAGAATTTAGGTGGTAGGTCTTACAGAGCGAAAAGGCAGTAGAAAACTAAAAATGGCACTGGCAAGAAGCTCAGCAAGTAAAGGAACTTGCTGCCATGCCTGGTGACTTCCATTCCCAGTACCCACATGATGCAAGGAGAGAATTGATTCCCACAGGTTGTCCTCTAACCTCCATACACATACCGTGAATGTGCACACCATAATATATGTGCACACACACGAATACATAAATGTAATAAAAGTTCCTAAGTAAAAATGACAGAATTAAAACTAATAGTAGCAGGGATGTAGTGGTGTACACCTATAATTCCAGCATTCTTGAGACTGAGGCAGGAGGCTTTTGAGTTCAAGGCTAGCCTAGACTACTTAAATTCTGTGTCAAGACTGGGATTGAGAGAGAGAGAAAGAGAAGTAACTCATAGTAAAAATGATTTTGCTACATAGCTAAGTTAAACAGAAAGGAAATGAGTAGCAATACAATTGAAATTCGTACAGTTTGCTGACCAAGCTGACACAGGCTTATAATTCCAACACTGGGTAGACTGAGACCGGGTAGGTGTTAATTTCAAGACCAGGGAGATGCTGTTTCAGAACAAAAGGGTAAAAAAGGATTCATTGAGTTGAAAAGTATAATGTACCAAATACATGGTTGCAACCTAGTAAAGAAATGTTCTAAGTATGTTAATGAAAAGTTGTATTGATAAAGTCTCTGATATCTGTTTTCCTGTTTATATTTTCACAGCATTTGATGACCAGCGAGGACTCACCAATTATAGAGTATTATCCACCTGATTTTAAAACTGACCTAAATGGGAAACAACAGGAATGGGAAGCTGTGGTATTAATACCTTTTATTGATGAGGTCAGTATATGAAATAATTACATATAAACACGTAGTCTTTAAATGTATATGTGTGTGTGTAGGCCAAAGTTAATCTTAGGTGTCATTCTTCAGACACCATTCACTGGCCTAATAGGGGGCCTTCCTTGTTTCCATCTACCCAGCACTTCGATCGCAAGTGTACACCACCATGCCCAGCAAAAATACATGGGCAAGCCAGGAATCAAACACAGGTCTTGATGTTTTAATATCTAATCACTTTACCAACTGAGCTGTCTTCCCAGTGCCTATCATTTGGTTTTTTTTGTTTGTTTGTTTGTTTTTTTCGAGACAGGGTTTCTCTGTGTAGCTTTGCGCCTTTCCTGGAGCTCACTTGGTAGCCCAGGCTGGCCTCAAACTCTCAGAGATCCGCCTGGCTCTGCCTCCCGAGTGCTGGGATTAAAGGCGTGTGCCACCAACGCCCGGCTCATTTGTTGTTTTAATGATTGTTGTTCTGATTGGGGTGAGATAGACTCAAAGTTCTTTCAATTTGTATTTCCCTGATGGCTAAGAATGTTGAACATTTTTGCATATATTAGCTATTTGTATTTATTCTTTTGAGAACTGTCTGTTTATTTCGTTTGTCTACTTATTCATTAAATGATTTTTTTCTACTTAATTTTTGAGGATCACTACTGGTTCTAGATATTAATCCTATCAGATGTATAGCTAGCAAAAATTTTCTTCCACTCTATAGGCTGTCTCTTAACTTTTAACAGATTGTTTTCTTTTTTTTTTTTTTTTTTTTTGGTTTTTTCGATTTTTTCGAGACAGGGTTTCTCTGTGTAGCTTTGCGCCTTTCCTGGAGCTCACTTGGTAGCCCAGGCTGGCCTCGAACTCACAGAGATCCGCCTGGCTCTGCCTCCCGAGTGCTGGGATTAAAGGCGTGTGCCACCAACGCCCGGCCAGATTGTTTTCTTTACTGTTAGAAACTACTTTGGTTTTGGTTTTGGTTTTGGTTTTTCGAGACAGGGTTTCTCTGTGAAGCAGTCCTGGTTGTCCTAGAACTTACTCCGTAGACCAGGCTGGCCTCAAACTCACAGAGATCTGACTGCCTCTGCCTCCTGAGTGCTGGGATTAAAGGCGTGCGCCACCACTGCCTGGCAACTGTTAGAAATGTCTTAATTTCACTGAATCTCCTTGAATTCTTGGGATTATATCCTCTGTTCTTAGAGTCCTTTCAGAAAGTCCTTGACACCTACTGTTTGGGATATGCCTTATTCTTTTGTTTCTAAGCCTGGGGCATTTATTTGATGGTTTATTTGAGATCACTGACTTCTTTTTTTCATGTACGAATTCATAGTTTTCCACTTTATACAACACCCTTAGCTGTACACCAGAATGTTGTGCCTTCATTTTCATTTGATTCCAGAAACTTTGAAATTTCCTCCATGATTTCTTCATTCACCCACTTCCTGCCAGTGTATATTATTCAGTTTCCATGTAGTTTCTCTTTGCTATTGATGTCCAATATTCCACTATGATCTGATAAGATATAATGAATTATTTCAGTTCATTTTTTGTGGCTTTTAAGATAATCTCATAGTCCAGGCTTGCCTTGATTTGCTGTGTAGTTGAGAATAACTTTAAACTCTAGATCCCCTAGTCTCTGCCTTCCAAGTGCTGCATTTGCTGGTTATACTACATACATACCTTGATTCTTTTATATCTGTGAAGACTTGATTTGTGGCCAAGAATGTGGTCTGTGTTAGAGAAGGTTTTATGGGCTGCTCAGAATATGTATTTGGTATCTCTTGTAGATAGATTCCTCATAGGTCCATTGGATCTATGGTATAATTTAAATCTGAAGTGTCTCTGTTCATTTTTGTGTGGATGAGAGTGCAGTACTAAAGTCATCATTATTATTCTATTGAGATCTGTGAGACCTTTTATACCTATTGGTATTTATTTTGTGAAATTGAGAGCTACAACATTTAGTGCATGTATCTCAGTTATTATGTCATCTTGATTGATTTTCCCTCAATATATAATGGCCTTCTTATCTTTTCTGACCAATTTTGATTTGAAGTCTACATTTTTCAGATATGAGGTTAGCTACATCAGCTTTTTTTCCTTCTATTCACTTGATAGACTGACTTGAAATACTTTGAATCTCAGTCTGTGGGTTCTTTTGCCAGTGAGGTGTTTCTTGGCAACAGCAAACAGTTGAATCCTGGGTTTCAGTCTGTGTCTATAGTCTGTGTCTTCTCTCTCTCTCTCTCTCTCTCTCTCTCTCTCTCTCTCTCTCTCTCTCTCTCTCATTTTTTTTTTTTTTTTGTTGAGTTGAGGCCATTTACATTTAAGGTTATTACTGAAAGAGTTTTGCTAATTTCTATATAGTTTGGGAGTTTTTGTTTTTAATATGATCCAGATTGGTTGGATCTGGGTTTTTTGTTGTTTTTTTTTTTTTAAGATTTATTTATTTTATTTATTATAAATACAGTAGTCTATCTGCATGTATGCAAACCAGAAGAGGGCACCAGATCTCATTAGGTGGTTGTGAGCCACCATGTAGTTGCTGGAAATTGAACTCAGGACCTCTGGAAGAGCAGTCAGTGCTTTTAACCTCTGAGCCATCTCTCCAGCCCCAGGGTTTTTTGTTTGTTTGTTTGTTTGGGGGGGTTTTGTTTGTTTGTTTGTTTATTGAGACAGGGTTTCTCTGTGTAGCCCTGGCCATCCAGGAACTCACTCTGTAGACCAGGCTGGCCTTAAACTTACAAAGATCTGCCAGCCGCTGCCTACCAAGTGTTGGGACTAAAGGGATGTGCCACCACCACCTGGCTCCTTTCCTACTTTTCTTTGATATGACCTTCACACATGTGCTATGGCATCTGTGCATCCACATACACATACGTGTGTGTACACACACACACACACACACACACACACACACACACACACACACAGTAAATAGTTTAATTTAAAAAAAAAAATGGGACTGGAGAAATGACTTAGCAGTGAAGAGCACTGGCTGCTCTTCTAAGAGACCTGGGTTCAGTTCCAGCACCCACATGGCTGCTCACAACTATCTGTAACTCCAGTTCAGGGCATGTGACACCTTCCTCTGGCCTCCATAGGCAACAGGCATGTACATAGTGCATAAACTTACATGCAAGCAGAACACCTATACACATAAAATGAGTAAGTTAAAAATAAAGAAAATAGAAATAATTATACAGTGGAGAGCAATAGAGGAAGACACAATTGAAGTTAGCCTTTCACACAAGCAAGCATTCCTGCATGTGTACACACCTGTCAGTAAATCAGTGAATGAGTAAAAATTGAATGCCTCTTATGTTTAGATGTTCATTTCTTTCTCTGGAATTGAGAAATACTCTGGTATAATTTCTATGCTTTTAGTTTTTAGTTTTTTTATCCCATGGATTCTTCGTTTTGGTACTTTGGTCTCCTGATTGCACCACATGCCCAGCTGGGCGTACTTCATTTCTGTACATGACCTGTCTGTCAAGTTCCCTCTTTCTGCCTTTGGATTTGAGTCTGCTTCTTATCCTCTTCTCCTCTACACTGGGGCAGCTTCTAGTTCAATTTCTTACTCCATGGTTTCTTCTCTCGGGACCATTTTCATTGCCTTGTGTTGTAAGTCAGGCTGGTGCCAAACTCGCTGTGCACCTGAGAATGCCACTCACCTCTCGTTTTGCTTGCACACCCTCATGCATATTATTCATGACATGTTCCACAGGTGAACATTGGTTATCACCCTCCGTCATGTGTGTCCCAGAGGTTGAACTCAGGTCATCAGACAGCAGCAAGTGCCCTTATCTTCTGGGCCACCCCATCAGCCCAAGATCTTATTTTTTAAGAACCTGGTAGTCTACAAAGGGGAAAATATTTTTCTGTATGTTGAGATTATGGGAATTTTTTTAATCTTTTACTATTATTTATATCAGAAGCGATTGTTGGAAGCCATGGAGACATGTAATCACTCCCTCAAAAAGGAAGAGAGGAAAAGAAACCAGCACAGTGAATGTCTAATGTGCTGGTATGATAGAGAAACAGAGTTCACCTACTCCTCTCCATGGCCAGAAAAGTTCCCTGCTATAGAACGGTGCTGTACAAGGTAATGTTATTTGGCAATTTTCCCAATAATAAAAGAACTTCCATATACATACACACACACACAGAGGCTTGAGTATCTATGAGACGAATTCATATTTTGTGACAATTAATTGAGATCCAATAAGCTGGGAATAGTGGTTCAAGTCTGTAGTCCCAGCTACTTAGGAGGCTGAGGTGGAAGGATCTTGTTTGAGCCCAGGAATTCAAGATCAGCAACAGAAGAAGTCCTGGTCTCAAAACAAAATTAATAATTAATGAGCAACACCCAGCTTGCTAAGCATCAAAGCATCTCTCTCCATGGATCATATCATTCTCTACTTTGAGCAGATGCTAATTCTCTTTCCTTCTACTACAGTTTTGTGGTTTTTTTCTGTCTAGTGTATCTCTGTACTTTATCTCTAGACAATTTCTGTTTTAAATTTTTGTGATTTTTGTTCTCATTGTCCATGTCTCTAGTCCCAGCATTATTTGATAAGCTATAACTTAACCT